>NW_027137627.1:0-54187 GCF_001692895.1 Cenococcum geophilum 1.58
TACTATAAATATTAATATAGGAGGTTAAATGTTAAGGATTGGTAATGGTTAATAGCTCTGGCTAAATATTTACTATTTTAGTGGTAATATTTAAGGCAAAATGTAGCAGTAACCATAACGCCGTTTATAATAATTTTGGTAGCGTTAGAATCGCCTTATAAAGCTCTAGAATATAACGTTGGCCGATTATTTATAAAGGCGTTAGTTTGTTATTAATTAATAGTAGTAGAGTTTTAAGCAGAGCTTTAAAGAGGAGATTCGCTTATTTAAGGTAAAATGTAGTAATAACCACCAGGCCGTTCGCAATAATTTTGGTAGCATTAGAATCGCCTTATAAAGTTCTAGAATATAACGTTGGCCGATTATTTATAAAGGCGTTAGTTCGTTATTGATTAATAGCTAAAGGATTTAGTATGGCGCGTGAGTTTATATGAGAATTACATACAAATCGGCGCGAGGGACTAACAAATTTCCGAACTGTGTACCAGACGACAACAACATAAGATGATTAATCTGTTATGTAAGCAGCTTATGATTGGTTGATCGTCTGGGACCGAGATAAATCAGCCCCCTATTTAGGCACCGCGATCCTTACGATCCTCGGCGAAAGATACGAATGAATTAAAGAACCTGTTACCTTATATTGCAATTGCAGTACCCCCCCAGGTGATACCAACAATTAGATATTAGGTTTATAACGGAGTCCTAGGCTACTAAAGGCCTTAAATAGTTAGTCTATATCCTTTTTTAATTCATTATATAAATACCTCTCTAAGTCTTTTATACCTCCTTAGGTAAGTACTAAGTAACCCCTAAAAAGCCCTTAGCTTTAACTAAGTTATAAAAGAATTTATCTAGTCTAGATTTAGCCATACTAGATCTAAATACCTTTAAAGAGTTTTTATATATTTATTAATAGCTTCCTCCTATATAGCTTTTAAGAGCCTTATAATAGCTTTCTAATATTCTTTTTAAAGGGGATTAGTATAAGGCTCTAAACTTTCTAAAATTAGGCTTAGGGAAGCTTTTACTATAGAGGTAATATTAGTACTAGTACGGGTTTCCTAATAAGCCTTAGGTTTTAAGTTAGTGTTTAGGTTAAGTTACCTAAAGGAGTAGGCCCGCTTAGTTTATAAGCAGTTTATATACTACTACTATACTAATTATAGGCTAGTAGTTTTCTAAGAGGGTTCTAATTAAGTCCCTAATTAGATATATTAGTATATTTCTCTAGCATTTCTAGCTTAGGGGAAAATTTTAGAGTTACCTCTAACGCTTAATCTTCTAATTAGCCTAAGTAGGGCTGGAGGGGTTTCAGCTGCTTTTTAGTAGTATTATAGTCATTATAAAGGGTATTTATGTTTTCCTTAGTATTGCTAATAACTATAGGTATATAAAAGTCTTTAAGCTTTTAGCGTATCTAGGTATTAGGGCTTATTTAGCCATCTTACCTAAAGGTTTATATTATCGCAATCTCTTACTATTAGAGGGACCTTTTTACCTTAACGCGACGGCTTTCTATAGGGTATCCGTAAAGTTTTTATTTAGGTTATTATAAGGTTTTAAAAGAGAAATAGTAGATATAAATAAATAATCTAGTCCTTAAGTTAGCTGCCCTTTTAAAATAGAGTAGGAGGAATTTAAATATATAGGGGCTATAAGGTACGATTATAGAAATAGATAAATTATAAAGGAGATAAATCCTTAAGGAGGTAAGGCCTCTAAAATTATAAAAACTATATACTATAGGTATGTGCCTCTAGTATAAAACTAGCAACTATCTAAGGGGTATCCGGGGGTTATCTTAAGGGCAACCTAAAGTAACCGCAATAATATCCCTTACACTTAGTAATTAAAGTACTTACTTTTTATACAGCTAAAAGGACTACTTTACTAAGAACCACTAAATAAAGGTAAATGCGGATAAGGTTTTATTAATTTAGAAGGATAGTATAGAGTTAGAAAAAGAGGAACCTTAGAGGAAAACTTCTCTCTAGAGTTAAAAGGGATTAATATATTATATATTAATCTAGGTCAGCTAGTTAGTAAAAAAAGCTATACTATCTCTTATACTTTATTCTATAATAAATATTAAGTCTTAACCTCTACTTTAGCTAACTCTAGAGTAAATACCTTTACCTTAATAGATGCTTAGTAAGTTATAAAGCTAGCTAACTTTTTAAATATACCCCTTATAAAACTACCTAAACTAATTCCTATTTATAGGTATAATAGATAAATAAGGTTACCTATTATAACTATCTTACGGATTTACCTTTAAATTAATAGATAAAGGTAATATAATATCCCCTTCCTTATTATAGACCTCGGAAGTTATAATATAATCTTTTTAAAAAAATAGCTAGCTTATTTAGGCTTATAGCTTAATATATAGAGTAAATGGCTTACCTAGCCTAAAACCTTACCCCTAACCCCTTCCTTTATAAAAAAAATAGTACTATAATAGAAAACCTTATACGGCCCTAAATTAATACTATTTACTAAGCCGATGCTATATATAGGGATTAGGCCTTTAAGAAAAATATATAGCTTAATCTATAACAGATCTATATACTCTGCCGCCTCTAGACTACCTATATTACGCTACCTATACTATAAAGCTAGGAAGTTAGTAATAACCTATTTAGGTCCTTTATAGAAAACTTAGGCCCTATATAGCTATAAATAAAGGCTAAAAAATACTAGATGTTATACTAAACTAATAAACTAGAAGGATAATTTATAGAATATAGAATATAAGCTAAGGAAGATTATAAACCCTATACTATAAAATATAGCCTAATAAAAGTTTATAAAGAAACCTATGGACCTCCTACTAGTTAATATCTACTATATTAACGCCGTAGGATCTTATTAGAATTTAGTTTAACCTAATACTATTATCTTTACTACTAGCTTATATAAAATTAATTCAATAATTAAGGAAAAGGAAAGTAAGTGTCACGGCACTGACCTGATGCATACTGTTTTATACTATCTTATACTATTCCCTACTGTTGGCTAGCCCACCACTAGCGACTTGGCGGCCGGCCCTACTATTTATATACAATACCCCCTTTCCACCTTCTTCCCCTCTTTATACCACAACGTAGTTATTTAGTCTACTTTATTGCAGCACTGTAACAGTTTGTGGTATCTTTAATTTACGCCCCGTTACGATCACTAATTCCCTATACCCTAGCCAATTAACCTCTACCCCAAAGCAATCGCGACCTACGCGCGCCTCTGCTGAAACTAACACGTTCCCAGTATAGTCTTAGAATAATCCTTAGTTTTTACCTAGCGCCTAAATGGGCAACACTAATGACGCCAAAATGGCCGAAACCTAGAACCCCCGCGACGTTTTTATAGACCTATTTACAGAGATATACCCCAATATCGCGTGGATAATCCGCCGCTCCCTACTATACCCTAAAACCTTTAAGCCTAGCAAAGCTTACCTTACCCTTGTTAACTATACTAATAAGTTCCTTAACAATATTAAAGTAGGACTATAGTGCATATATAATATAAACACCGCTAATAAGAAAGCTAACGAAAACCTTAGTGCCCTTATTACTTTCTAAACAGGAACTATTAACTCCTAGGCAGAGACTATTACCGTTCTAAAATAATTAACCCCTATAATAACGGTAGTAACCTAGCAGAAAAAACGGAGATCTAAAGACCCGCTAATATTTAGCGGAAAAGGCACCCNNCTAGAATNATAAGCTAATTTTAANACCTGGCATATTAANATTAAGGGAGTCTTNNACNGGGACTGGGACTACTTTAATATAGTTTAGTCCTAGATCCTTTANATCTNNGATATNCTAAAGGACAAGGCCTATAAGTTTATTAAGTAGGGCCTAGAGCTTATANANAAGAACCTAAANAATATATCTANNTNGAAATGGCCTACTAAGGAAGATATGCTTAAAGACCTTACTGCCCACTATAAGGTCCTTAATATAACCTAGGTCGCAAAGAATAAGCTTAACTATTTCCCCTAAGGCGAGCGTAATTACTGGTCTTAGAAGGGAGAGCTTAATAAGCTAATAGTTTGCGCTGAAAAGACAGATAAATAGAAGGTGGACCTATTCTAAAAGTTTATCTCTCTAAAGATGGAAGAGCTGGTACTTAGACTGGCCTATAAAATTAATAATAGTAACTATACAGGTTAAAGTAAGTAGATAAATGTGTTTACTAAGAACCTCGCAAACTATATATACCGAGCTAACCTTAAGAAGAACGCTAACTACTGCCTACCTACCTAAGCCCCTGCCCCTATGTTAACCCCAACCCTAGTAGTAACTAGAGAACCTATAGATCTTAATAGAATCTTAAACACGGAGCGCAAGCGCCGCGTTAATAATAGACTATACCTTACCTATAGCCTACCCGGCCACTAGAAGGATACCTATAACCCCACTAAGATAGTAAACCCAGTCCTAATACCACCCCGTTAAATAACGCGAATAAATAACCGCGGACGCGGTAACTATGGAATCTATTATAGACGTAGCGACCGCGGAGCCTATTATAGCCACGGCGGATAACCCCCCCCCTTTAACCCTACGGCTCAGTTACTCTAAACTATACCCTATATAGGAGCCTAACCCGTTAATAACGCCCAGTATTAGTAACTTCGCGCTAGCAAATATAAATACGGCCACGTTGTTGGTGAGGTATTATCTTCCTATACCCTAACCAAAATAGAGATAGACACCGCCAGCTAGATAGACACTAGACCGCCCCACTAAGACAGCTCTATACCCCAGTCGTTAAAAGGTAAACCCTTAGACTAAGTTACGCCTAAGGGTNTAAACTATATAAGGAGGAAGACGAGAAGATTAGGTCCCTGTTACTAGATTAATTAGTCCTTTCTATTAATAAACTGCTACTTAATCTTAGATTAGTAAATAGTAATAAGAAATTAATCCTTATTTAAACCCAACTCTCCTTATTATATAACCTATACCCCTAAGTTTATATTAATATAGTAAGCCTAGTAGACTCCGGTAGTACTATAATAGCATTTACTAATGCAGAGTCTATTATAAGAAAGTATAACATTATAATTAAGAAGCTGCTAGCACCTAGGCCACTATGCCTCGCAGATAGTATCCCAACTTCGCTTATTACGGACTACTTTACCGCCTAAATATTAATCGGCCTCCATATTAAAGCTATACTCTTTTTTATTACTAAACTCTCGCCTACTACCCTAATTATCTTAGGTATGCCCTAGCTTTAGAAGCATAAGCCCTGTCCTAGCTTTAGGAAACTTAAGATCCGCTTTAACTTAGACTACTACTTTAGGCACTACCTCCTATAGGGGATAGCCGACGTTAGCAGAGACGCCCTATATGGATACTTAGTACTACTAAGCCTAGTGCCTAGGACTATATATAAAGCCCTAATAGTAGAAGACGTTCCTAATAAAGGGGAGCCTATATAGCTGTAAAGAAATAAGATAGTAGAAGACTAGACTAACCTAGCACTTAAGACTAAAATAATAGGCTAGCCAGCCCTACCGAGACTAAGGAAGAAGGTCCGCTTTACGCCGCTACTACTAAGAAACCAACCCTAACCTAGGCACCATTTAAACCCCAGCCGCCTAGCCTAATACCTAGAACTAAGCCATATACTATATACGCACACTATAGCTTGCATTATAGTAAGGACTGGCTATAGAACTACTAAGACCCGGATAATAGAAACCGCGCTACCGTAACGCCTAACCTTATACCTATCTCCCGCGCGTACTATATAGGGCCGCCACCTTATTTCCGCCCCCCTAGGCCGACTAAGCCGTGCTAGCCTAGCTATAGCACTAGAGAGCTAGATATGCCCTAACCTGGACAATATTAAATACACCTATACTGTTAATTTTACCTAGTTCTATAAATAAAAAGATATAAAGGTAATAAGGATCTATATAGTGGAGCTAGTAGAACTAGTTAAATAAGATAAGTACTAATAGCTGCTTAAAGAGCTGCCTATAGGCCTAATAGAAGTACCGAACCTATTAGAAAGGTCTTTCCGCCGGCTAGTGGAAGGCGACTATATAATAAAGGAAGCCCGTAAAGCGCTCCCCCTCTATTTCTATAACTTCCTTAAGATAAATCTAAAAACCAAATCTAAGCTTTTACGTTGGAAGATAGTCGATACTAATATTAAAAAATTCCTAAAAGGCAAACCAGAATTAACCCGCGAAGATATTCTATAACGCTTACTAAAGGAGTTTAGTAAATATATTAAGCACTTCCTCCCTAAGAACGCAGATAAGCTACCCCCTTACCAACTATAGGACTATAAAATTAAGATTACCCCCGGAAACTAGGCCCTATACTATAAAAATAGACCACTCTTACCTACTAAACTTAGGTGTGTAAAGAAGTGGATTAATAAGATACTGGATAAGGGTTTTATCCGCGAATTAACCTTACTAGCTACCGTACTACTCCTCCTCGCTACTAAGCCCAGCAGCGGTATATAAATCTACTATAACTACTAAGGCCTAAATATAGTCACTATTAAGAATTAATACCTACTACCACTAATCCGCGAGATACTTGACGCACTTTATGGCGCTAAGTACTTTACTAAACTTAATATAATTACTGTGTTTAACCGGATCCGGATTGCGGAGGGCTATAAATAGCTTATAGTATTTATTACCCGGTTCGGACTCTATAAAATACTAGTTATACTATTCGGCCTCTATAACGCACCCGCTACGTTCCAGAACTATATTAACTATATTCTACATAACGCCCTTAACGACTACTGCACTGCCTACCTTAATAACGTCCTTATCTTTTCTAAAACACGCGCTAAGCACACTAAGTATATAAATAAAGTCATCCAAAGACTCGGCAATACTGGACTTTAGATTAATATTAATAAGTCTAAGTTCTACTCTACTAAAATAAAATACCTTAGCTTAATTATCTCGACTAATAGTATAACTATAAACCCTAAGAAGATACAGGCCTTATAGGAATAAAAGGACCCAACATTAATTAAAGAACTATAACAATTTCTCGGCTTCGCGAATTTCTACTAATAATTTATCTAAGGCTACTCTACTATCGCTATACCTATGATAAAACTTCTAAAGAAGGATATTAGATAGCTATAGGGACTAAAACAAGCCAAATCGTTTAAGGCCCTTAAGGGAGCCTTTACTTCAGCACTAGTACTAGCATACTATAACTATACGAAGAAAACAGTGGTAGAGATAGACGTATTAAATTAGGCTTCCGGCGGAGTCCTTTCCCAGTATAATAATAACGGAAAATTAAAACCGGTCGCATTCTTCTCTATAAAGCACTCCGCGCTAGAATGTAACTATAAGATCTATAATAAAGAACTCCTAGCTATTATTAAGGCTTTAGAGGAATAGTGTCCTAAGCTATAAGGGACTAAGGAGCCGTTTAAAATTATTACCAACTATAAAAACCTATAGACGTTTATAACTACTAAGCAGCTAAACTAGCGCTAAGTCCAGTAGGTAGAGTTTCTTTTATAGTTTAACTTTATAATTATATACAGACCTAGTAATAAAGCTATGCTCCCTAACGCTCTAAGCTAGCTACTAGGAATAAGGCCTAAGGACGCTAATAATAAACGCCTCCGCTACCGAGCCTAAGTCGTTATACCGCCCCAGAAAGTTAACCCTATAATCTTAGAAGAATTACTATATAAGTCCCGTAACTCTAACAATATAGAGTTTGTAGCCGCTCTAGACCCTAAAATAGCCGAAAAGTTACTAGATAAGTTAATTTGGCTAAAATACTAGGAGAATAAACTCGTAAGAGATATAGTGGCAGCCCTACGTAATTAGAAAGCTTACCATTAGCTAAAGAAAATTAGGAAATTACTTTATTGCGATAAGTTAGAATACAGTATCGTTAACGGATAGATCTACTTCCACTAACGTCTCTTCGTCCCTAACGCCCTAGACCTCCGCCTAAAAGTTACCTATCGCTCTTATAGCAGCGGCCCCGCTAGTTACCCCGGCCGGGTTAAAACTTTTAACCTTTTAAACCAAACATACTGGTAGCTAGGAATCTCCCAGTTTATAGCTACCTTCGTTAAAAACTATACCCTATACTTTCGCATTAAGACCCCCTATTCTGCCCCGCCCGGTTTCCTAAAGCCACTAGAATTACCCGCCCGCCCGTAAACTAATATCTCAATTAACTATATTATAACGCTGCTAGTATACTAACGCTACGGCAAGGCATATAAATATATCCTTATTATTATAGACCGCCTAACTAAAATATAATACCTCGTTCTAGTAACAGGACTCTTAATAAAGGAGTTAGTTAATAGCTTTATTAACAACGTATATAAGCTCTACGGTGCACTAAGTATAATTATCTCTAATTACGGTATATAATTTATCAGCAACTTCTAGCGACGACTAAGTAAACGCCTTAAGACAACCTTATAACTAAGCTTAGCCTAGTACCTAGAAACAGATAGCTAAACTAAAATTATTAACGCCGCCGTAAATAAATACCTTTATGCTTTTATTAGCTTTATATAGGATAACTAGGTTAACTACCTGCTACTTACTAAGTTTGCTACAAATAACTAAGTTAACGAGAGCATAGGTATCTCCCCGTTTTTTGCAAACTATGGCTTTAACCCTCGCCTTAGAATTAAGCCTGCTGGCCCCTACCTACTAATACTATTAGCATAAGTAAAGAAGGAGTTCTTCTGCGCAGACTCTATGGCTAACCGCTTTAAGCGGATATTAATATAGCTTAAGGCCCTAGCCCGGATTTTATAGTAACGCTATAAAGATAATACTAATACCCGTAGGGATAAGAGCGCGTTATTTTATAAAGGTGATATGGTTATAGTTAGCTTAGAAAATATAAAGATAAATAAACTTAAGAAGAAATGGGACAATAAATGGGACAGCTTATATCCCGTACTCGCAGTATACTAAGGGGTAGTTGTAGTAGACCTCCCGGACTATATCTAAGTAAATAAATCCTTTTATATATCTAAGGTCCGCCTCTAGGCTATTAAAGAGATCCCTAGCCAAGTAAATATTAATACTATAGAGCGCCGTAATATATAAGGACGAGTGACAGAGAGAGATAATAACGGCAATATAGAAGACAAATGGGAGTTTAAGAAAATCCTTAATGTATATAACGAAGACCCCTAGGGCCTAACTTATAAGATTAAATAGAAATATTATAAGGATATAACCTGGTAGCTAGAGGAAGACCTAAAGGGTTATAAATAAGCTGTATAGCGCTTCTATAAGCAACACCCTAAGAAGCCAAGACCCCCAAACTGGGCACGAGATAAGGAAAAGTTACGTTAAGGTTGCGGCCGACCACCGTATTAAAATTTATAGTGGTTAAGATGTTATAGAACTTTAACCAGCGGTCGAAGTTATCTAATTAGCCAAATTCTCGCTAAGAAACGCTATACGGACTAATTTAGGTGGCGGTATAGAGTTCTGCTAACCTTACTCACTAAACTAACCAATTAGGATTTTCCATGCCCGGCATAGAAAATCGCTATTGGCTCGGTTAAGGGCGGTAAGCAGAACTAATATCTTTGCGGTAGAAAATAGGCAACCCCGTATACTGCCTATTTTTAAGTTATTTATTTAGTTTAGGGACCAAACCGTCTAGGGGAGAGGAGTACTGTTACGGCACTAACCTGACGTATACTATTTCATACTATCTCGTACTGTTCCCTACTATTGGCTGGCCCACTACTAGCGACTTAGCGGCCGGCCCTACTATTTGTATACAATACCCCCTTTCTACCTTCTTCCCCTCTTTATACTATAACGTAGTTATTTAGTCTACTTTATTATAGCACTATGATAGTAAGCGAGCTTATAGATAAGGAGCTAGTAGAACAAAAACTACCCCATTAATACTAGAAATTTAAAGATATATTCTCTAAGGTAGTGTCTAATATATTCCCGCCTTACTAACTATATAACTATAAGATTAAGGTTAAGCTAGGTAAGAAAAACACTATTAGCTTTAGCCCTCTTTACTAGTAGTCTACTACTAAATATAGGCTATAAAGTAGTACCTTATTAACAACCTAGATATGGGCTTTATTAAGCCTAGCTAAGCCCTTTTAACTTACCTATTTTCTTTACTAAAAGGCTAAATAGAGGACTTTATTTCTATATTAACTATTATAAACTAAATAATATAACCCACAAGGACCGCTATCTATTACCCCTACTTAATAAGACTTTAGCCTAAGTAGAGCTAAGGTTTTTATAAAGCTTAATATCCATTAGGCCTTCTACTAAATTAAAACAAACCCTAGGTCTAAGGATCTTACTATATTTTAGACTTATTACAAAATATATAAATATAAAGTACTTCCTTTTAGACTAACTAACGGACTAGCTATATACTAGCGGTATATAAATTATATACTCTTTAACTACCTTAATAATTTCTATACAACCTACTTAAATAATATTATAATCTACTTTAAGAATAAGCTAGAATACGAGGAGTATATTTATAAAGTTCTATAATAACTCCGTAAAGCTAGCCTTTAGACTAATATTAAGATGTTAAAGTTTAGTGTTAAGCGTATAAAGTACTTAGGGTTTATTATTAGTATAAATAGAATTAAAACCGGCCTAAAAAAACGGCTATAATTACTTAGTAGATATCCCTACGGACTATAAAGGGGGCGTAATTATTCCTAGATTTCCATAACTTCTACTAATACTTTATTAAGGACTATAGTAAGATTACTAGGCTTCTTAACCACCTTACCTAAAAAGGCCAGCCCTTTTACCTTAACGCTGTATATATGTAGGCCTTTAATAAGTTTAAAACATAGCTAGTCATAGCCTTACTACTTGCTTAATTTTACCTAGAACGGCTCTTAATACTAAAAACTAATGCCTTAGACAGCATAATAGTAGGCGTTTATTTTTAAAAGTAACCAGATAAAGAATAGTATCCTATTATATACTATTTGAAGACTATAGTAAATACTAAGCCAAACTACTATATTCACGACAAAGAGATGCTAGCTATTATTTCTAGCTTTAAGTACTAGCGTATATAGCTAAAGGGGACCTCTAAGCCTATTTAGTTGGTTTCTAATTATAAAGCCTTAGCATATTTTATAATAATAAAAGCCCTTATTTCTCGTTAGGTATACTAGGCAGATATACTATCTTAGTTTAATTTTCTAATTATATATAGGCTAAGTGCCACTAACTGTGTAGACACTCCTATTAGGCGTAAATAGAATATAAAGAACTAGATAGTTATAAAGATTTTATTATAAACCTAAACGCTACTATACCCAGAGCACATTAACCTTTAAATATAGGTAGAACTAAATATAGACTCTCTAGACGCTAAAATATATTCTATTAACTCTATAGAACTTAATCTTATTAATAAACTACTATAAGTAAACTATACGGCCCCTTCTTTACAGGAGTACCGTAAAAAGATAAAGGATATTACTAGCCTATAGTCCCTTAAAAATACACTACTTAAGTACTGTAAATGGCTAGTAGTAGTAAAGGAATAGAACTAATAGACCTAGCTTATTGCCAAAGCATATACCTAAGTCTTTACGGCCTACCCTATAAAAATAAGACCTATAGGATTATTAGTAAATAATACTACTGGCCCAGGATAGTTATAGATATTAACCGTTATATACAGAACTGTAATAACTACTATAGGTTTATAATTCCATAAGATAAGACCCTAGGACTATTAAAACGTCTCCTAATACCGGAACGCCCCTAGTAGTATATCTTTATAAACTTTTATAGGTTATCTATAAACTGTAATAGTTATAATATAGTTATAATTCTAGTTAACTACTTTAGCAAGCGCCTATTCTTAATCCCCTATTATAAGAATATTAACACTAAAGAGGCTGCCTAACTATATATTTATTATATCTACCGAATCTATAGACTACTAAATACTATTATATCCAATTACAGACTGCAGTTTATATTAGCTTTTTAGAATAAGTTTACCTAAATCTTAGGTATTAAGCTAAAACTCTCTATAATACTACCCTTAAATAAACGGCTAGATAGAGGTTATAAATTAATATTTAAACTAGAGACTCTAGCCCTTTGTTAACTACTTCTAGGATAACTAGACTAAATTACTACCCCTAATAAACTATACCTAAGCAACTCTACCTTATAACTTTATAGGATTTGCCCCTATTTAACTAGAAATAGGCTATTTACCCTATATAAGCTTTAATTGGGAAAGACTAAAAGGGCCCTAGACTATATGTAAGAAACTGCCTTATAAGGAAGCCTAGTAGTATACTAAGCGCTTAAAAGAAGCTTAAATAGTAGCCTATATAAATCTAATAAAGGCTTAAAAATTAATAAAATAGTAGATAAATAAGTATAGGTAAGAGCCTAATTTTACTATAGGTAATATAGTTTGGGTTATAATAAAGAACTAAAAGATAGAACGGCCTAGCTGTAAGCTTAACTACTAAATAAAAAGACTATATAAAATCCTTAGTAAAGTAAGAAACTTATATAAGGTTAAGCTCCCAGATTTAATAAAAGTCTATTATATTTTTTTACTAATTAAGTCATAGAAGGCCGCTATAGACCCTTTACCAGGATAAGTTAACCTACCCCTACTACTAATTTAAGTTAACAGTAAAGATAAGTAGGAAATTAAAGAAATACTAGCTTATAAACTTATAAGGGGAACGCTAAAGTACCGCGTTAGTTAGAAAGGATATAATCTAGACCCTACCTAGTACCCTATATAGAATTTTATAAGTAGTTCCTATAAGCTTTAAAAGTTCTATAGCCGTTACCCTAATAAACCTAAACCCCTAAAGTACCTAGAGGAATAGATAGAATGCTAGTATAAAAAAATAATAAGCTACTAGAAGAGTATAAAGATAAAAACGTCTATATGTATCCCTTGTACTAATGACTGCTAATAATAAGTGGCCCGTGCGAGAAATTCTAGCTACTCTACATCAGGCCCGCGCACGTTTAATACCTCCCTAACATTTCCCTTTAAGCAGGCCTTTTAATTGGTGCGCATGGGCCACAATTTATTAGACGCAGTTATTAGTGCAAGAGATAATACGGATATATAAAGCCTGAGAGTAGGCTTTTGCGGAGGGGGGGGTAATATTACGGCACTGGCAGAAAGCGGCAGTTATAGTAGACGCTATGGTAGACGCAGAGCTTACGTGACTCTTACGTGACTAGGAGATTGTATAAAAATTCCCGCGTTGCTGCTCGTCTTTTCCTTTCCTTTTCTTTAGCTTTAGATCCTCGTTTATAGACAATCCAATCGTACAGGTTTGCGCGTCCCTCTCGCCGTGCTCGTGCCTCGATTGACTAAGTCGCTAACAGGCTCTAGGGTCTATTATCTACTCCCTTATAGCTAAAGAAGATCGCGTAAAATTAGCTAGGTTTACTCTACGAGCAAAAAAATGTGTTTTAATTAGTTATAGCGGCAAGGTAAACTATCGCGTTTAGCTATTCGATAAATAGAAGATCGAGCGACTTGAAGAGGTGAAAATCTATAAAGGTAATATTAATCTAAAGACTACTACTATATTTACAGAAGAGCCTATTAACTCGTCCAACAAGTAAAGGAGAGAAGATACTACCACTCCTTAGCCGAAGCCTTTATTAAGAAAAAGGCAATAAAGAATTAATAGAAAGAAGGTCGCGATAGCTTCCCTAGCAAGTTTAAGTCTTTACTAAAAAAAACTTTAATACTATTATTTATTATTAATTCTATTTATTACCCGATTTGGTCCCCTTTTAGGTCCATATAGGCTTCTACCTTCTATTTATAGGAAAAATCCCTAGTAAGGGGGAAACCTAGGTATATATAGAAAACAAGCAATGCATAACGCTTTAGCTTTATAACCTACCAAATCAACAATATAAGACGTTGGAGTTGGGAAATCAGGTTATACGGAGAAGAGCGACATGCTGCAGTTTAGGATGTTAGCACATTTAAGTCATGTATGAGTGAAACCCGAAGAAATTTGCTGCTTTCTACCCACACCTTTTCAAATCAATATGATGATTTCTCTTTAAATTCTAGTTTCAAGACGGATCGGAGAGACTTTTCCTGAGATATAGCACAGCATTACTTCGATGATATCATTTCACCTGAAGCATTATGGCGCTAACTACCGATGCTTGCAGGCTCTTTTACATCAGGACACATGTATTCACAGACAAGCCATAGAATATAGCAGAACGTGCACTTTTCACTATCTCCATTGCCAACACCCTCCGCTGGTGTCAATAACAGCACAAGCAAAAGCGGAAATCGCAGCTATAGTACAAGAAAAGCTGTAGGGAACATTTTTTGTTATAATAATCATCGCGATAAAATGCCACCTGAGCGCCCCCCAGAAAACAGATGCCACCTCCTGCGCTTGTTGCCAATATCCCCGGTCCCGAATCCTATCCTAGCCAGCCATATCCGGACGCACATACCTCAGCAAACCCCTCTAACGGCGTCGATTACGCAGTAGCATTTGCATTTAGTGCAATCAACAACTAAGATCTGTTTCTCGCGCTCCGTCTTGGTTCACCGTTTTCCGTTGCGGCCTTTTTGGGCTCTCTCTTTTTCGCCGGTGCTTTCTTCTCTTTCTTTTCAGCAGCTTCACCTTTCTTCGGTCTTCCCCGGCTTTTCTTAGCCCCATTGGCCTTCTCGGTCTTTTGCTTCTTCTCTGAGGCTTCATCCCTTTCACCCTCCCCATCACCGCTTCCCTCGCTTGCAGGCTCTTCGGCCTTGCGTTTCTCTCCAGTCTTGGCTTCCTCGGAGGCTACTTCTCCGTTCTTAGTTTCTTCAGTCTTCGATTCGGTGGCCTCAACAACACCGTTTTGTTTTTCCTCCTCTTCATATTTCTTTTCCTCTTCCTTTTCCTCCTCTTCTTTCTTCTCCGACTCCGGAACCCTGACTTCACCCCCATTAGCGTGTTCCTCTACTTCGATTTCACGCGCGCGCTTCACGGCATCGTTGCCCTCTCGCGCAATATGCACAGCCGGGTCTTCCGGGTCCGCGTTCTTCTTGATGGTGTTGCCCTTGTTTGATTGGATAGAGAGCTCGCCATGCTCTTTGACTTCGGCAACCTCGCTGCTTGGTCGCGAGCCAGACCATTGCCAGGAAACTAAAACATAGCGGAGCTTGTTAGCACGTACACATAGCAAGAAAGGGCTGTGGCGGCGTTTGCCGACGCGCTTATGCGGCGAGCTGAGGCGACATGACGGGTCGCGCCTGAGGGAGAGGACGGGGAGTATTTCGCGCACAAAGATAGGATGTTATGGGGATTGGATGCGTGTACCTTGGTCACCCTCTTTGATGCCGTCGTCAGCCATCGTAGTCAAATACCCGATATAAATAGCTTCCGAAGCAATGACGTGAAGACTGAATGAGGAGCTACAAAGCGCAATGACGATACAGCAATCAATTGATGCGCGTAAGCGTCGCGACGACGGTGGAGATGGAGATGGAGATGCGCGGGTTGTTGTTGGAGGCAAGCGCGACAGGTGTAAGAGTTGGAGGATGGAAGAGAGGTTGGAAGTAGACGGGCAGGGCAGCTGCAAAGCTCGAGGGGATCGGCGCCAAGCTGCGCCAGACGATGCTGAGGAGATTTCTGATTTGCTGCATGCACGTTTATGGGGGGAGCCGCTAGCAGGGGCCAAAGGCGTCATCCAGTGGGTGATCAGGTCCGAGTCACACTTTCGCCTGCCAGCTAGATCTTTCACGCAACCGTTTTCCAACTCTCCATCTGTTCCATCCATATTGCACGTATTATAGATGTTGTTATATTCCGATAAGCTACGCGACTCTCCCTTTTTCTCTTTTTCCTTTTCCCTCTTCTTTGCCCAACGTCTTGATTCTTTACCTGCTGCCGTTGATAGCATAGCTAAGAGCTACTTAATTAGGTTTATTATAATCGCTTCTACCAACTCCGTGGCAGGCCTCTCCTTATGTCGCACTTATAGTGCGATTCTTACGGGCGCTCTTATACTAACTCTAGGCTTTTTGCCTAAGGATAATGCTTTAGTATATTAGTAGCTCTTTACTCTACTGAAATTTGGTCTCTAAACTACCTAGGACCGGGCACTCGGGGATATAGGTAATTGAGGATAGGGTAATTAGGTTTCTTTTAAAGGCGCTAGTGGATATTGCGACCGAGACGGAAAAAAGGTAGATAGGTTTATTACCCGTTGGCAAAGACATTTTGATGAGGCTATTACTTCCATTTTAATTTTTAGCAAGGGCTGCAGGGAGTTAGCCTAGCTAAATATCAAGAGGATGGTACTATTAAGGCAGCAACGCATAGGTGTCTCAGACAACAGGACCAGAATTCCTACTGCAAGAGCGTGTTAAGTCCGAAGCAGAAGCAGAGTATGTACATCCAAAATTTTGCTTAGAGATTTGCAGCGCTGTTGTCGAGCTAATATAGTGTAGATAGAACAGATACTGCGTTCGCCGCCGCAATGCAAGTAAGCGCAACGCAACTTAATCTAGCGTTGCTACGGAGCTTACTTACGTAGGAGTATGATGCCCGTCGCATTACGAGGCTTTTAACCAGTAAGCTAGATTGCCTTCCAGACTTCCTGTTACTCAATGTCACCTAGCCGCTCAGGCTTGCTGGGCCGTTCCGGAATCTTCGATTCGTGGGCCGCAATCCCCAGCTTAATGGACTAGAAAAAACGCCCTTCGCGCGAAACCAACATCAAAAGGTCGCACTTATCGGCCTTGGGGGTGTAGGAAAAACATAAATTACGCTTGAGTTAGCCTACCACACAAGAGGTAGGTACCCATAATGCGTGGCCCTTTGGGTATCAGCAGCAAACATGGAGAGCCCTCAATTTGGTAGTCAAGCACATTTGGACTTATTCATCAAAAACACGACAGATGAAGCGAGCATTCGAGATCCGCAAACGACTAATTTAAAGGGTTGGACCAGGACTTGATTTCATGGGGATTTTTGGTTTACATATATGTTCCATTCAACATCCACTCATTGAACAATTGGTCTTTTTGGAAGAGTTGTGTGATTATGCATCCAATTACATTCTCATTCTCTATTACCGTGGTATACTATTATTAATTGAATTCATTCACCTAAAGGTTAAGTTCAAATTCTGTCTACCTAATCTCTCTTGATTGCAAAACTGCATAGCAGTTTCTGTGCTGGCATGACTCGCTGCATTCACCAAATCAAAAAAATGTCACAGCCGAAAATTCACTCACCATCAAAATTCACCATTAAAGTAAACAGGTTCTGAGTGTGAGAATTTTTCTTCCATCCTTTCTTCAACCTCAACCTCTCAACCTCTCAACCTCTCACCCCTAACCAGTGACCACATACCCCTACAAGATCGACTGTAAATCTCTTTGCTTGATGCTGCAAAACCCTTACTCTATATTGGGTTAGATCAAAACGATGTCCTTTAATCCAGAAAGACTCCCAGCATGTCACTCATGCGGCACCATAGGCTTCACGATGGAGACCTGTCCAGAATGTAGGCTGTGTGGCTACTGCAAGAAGAAAGGCCACACAAAGTTTGAATGTCCAAAAGCTCCTCCATGTCGAAACTGCAATAAAAAGGGACATCCGACACATCGATGTCGCTTCAGTACAAACCAACATTCACAATCAGATCCACCGTCGGTTACTTCGCAGAACAAGACACGCCGACGCCCCTCCGGGACAAACCAACATCCACAATCAGATCCACCACCAATTACTTCGCAGAGCAATGAGCCGCTAGGAGAAAGTCGTTCGTTCCGCAAGTGGCGTAGCTTAAATGTCTCTATTACCTGCCCACCCCAAAGCCTTGAGACTTCAAATGATATGCCTGTAAGTAATATCTTTCTATGGGACATGGCACAGGGCAAGCCGGCCAAGTTAAAACGTAATCTAATCCGTCTTTTAGAATGATGTCAATGTAACACCGGAGATCGTTTTCCCAAACCTGGAACAAACAATACACCAATTGGTTTCCGGCCTAGTACGCAACACTTACTCAGAAATTGAGGACCTAGGTTATTCAAGCTGGATTTTGAGCCATGGGGAGGGGGCTGTTACGAAAGCATGCTTCAATTGTATTGACGCTCGATTGCTAGCTCTAAGTGGATTACAACTTACGGTTAAACGGTAAGTATAATCACGGTTTCTACTTGATCCTAGGGAGTAGTTAGTAACGAATGATTACAGTATGGATGATATCTGGCTTTCACAATCCAAAGACACTGAGTACTGGCCCGACGCCGTTGGGTATGCAAACTACGTTAAAGATAACAGGAATGACAGTTATTTGCGCTTTTACGTTGGCCAGTCAAAGGAAGTTAGGCGCCGTATCCCTTGCCATTTAAGTAACATTTTAAAAGGCAAGTCGGATACTCTTCATTACTATATCTGTTCCCGTGGGGGCGGCCATCGAAGCTCTAGTTTCATACAACTCTGGAGATTACCACCAAGTCCATACAATGACAAACTTTCCTCGGAGAATTGGTATGGCCTATTACACAACATTCTCGAGATGGTGTTCTGTCGGGCTTTCCAGTCGCTTTCGTCAAGAGTCCTTGAAACGTTTTTTGGACCACCAGAAACAGGCAGTTACGCAAATGTTGGGCTGAATGTCGCACCTCCACTCCTCCAGTCGGCTGTAGTAGATGATTTCAGGAAAATTCAGTTTACTATTGACATATCCCAATCTCAGGATCTCGAGGTTCGCCAATGGATCTCGGTCAGACAGGCGCAGAAGCCGCAATGGAAAAATACCTTGCGCCATGCACGGCAGTCAGGGGCTGTCCTTGACTACATAGGCGCTCTTCAAGATGCCTTGAAAGGGACCGCGGACTTAGTGCAGATCGATTCATTTGCTGAAGGTGGCGAAGATATTAAGTCTTTACACGATCTGGACTATTTATTTAAAGACGGGGAGATCGAATCCGGCAAGCTTCTAAAGGAGGTTGTTCCTTTTACCCGTCCACTCGGAAGTCCATCAGCACGAATAGGATTTATTTTAGATTATGGAGAGCTAAGGGGGGATTCCTCGCATGGAGATGCAGGACTAAAATTACCATGGGGATTCAAGGAAACGGGGTTCACCCCCAGGAACTCCCTCATATGGACATTCAATCTTCGGCAACCCTCTACAGTCGATATAGACGTGCTTCATAAGCTTCAAGCCAGTCCATGGAAAGAACTACTCACCAAAGTTCATCGGAAGTTGATCCAAGGAAGCGCCCTGAAAGTAGTCTTTTTATGCGGAACGAATGCCAGGGAACTAACTCTAGCTGGAGTGGATTCTTATCAGAAATTTGGTCTTAAGCTTGCGACCCACAACTATGAGATCTATCTGGAGACTCGTGGAGAAGGCCAGCATAGGTTGTACGCATATTGCCCTGAGCTCCCATGGACCCTAGCAATTGGGGACTGGGCGACTGCACAACGGATTGATACCATTATCAAATTTGCTACAACTCTTACAAAAACCGAAGGGATCTACCGAAACGTATTTGAAAGATGCGGAGCGATTGTCCATATCCTTCGCCAAGCACAATATGAAGCAAAGACCGGAGTGCGCATGACAACGGATACATTGGACGTTAACCTTAAAGCGTGGATGTACTACAAAGGTTTTATCAACGATGAGGACATCAGAAAGGTTGAACAAGCGGCTGGATGCCTTACCCGGGGACTCTTAATGCTTTTGCACATATTCCCTCGTTCCCCATATCCAAACAATGCGGTTCCCCAGACGGCTACTGGAAATTACCGTAAAAGGGACCATGATGTGGCCTTTCAGCCAGAACAGTTCCAAGAAGTAAAAAGTATTTTCGATAAGGTCCAGCAGGCAAAACAAGCAAGGTTATCTATATCCTCCGGTGGCGGAACGAATCAACTCTCAAGCCATGCATTAAACCAATCCCCAACTTCCGAAGATGGAGAGGTAAAATACGTTGAGCGAATGGAGCCAACTCGTGAAAACCTTGCAATTAGTCCTACTTCTAAAGAAGGAGACAACCAAGTGGTGAGCATTCAGGCTGTGGTTGCCGTATACGAAGGCCCGGCTAACTAGAGATCCTAGTATGACGATGGATTAAACTGGAAAAATGATGAGCTGGAAATTCTCGACCAATCGCTCGCCGGGTCACCAAATTATGCCTCGTTTCAAGGCCTCGTGAAGAAGGCCTCTATGGTTGCTGAAGACTCGGAGGCTGAGATGATGGAGGAAAGTAGAATTGAAATACGCGATATCCTGGCTAACGATGGCGCCCCTTATGAAGTCGCTGAAACGGGGTTGCTGGAGGGGCTGACCGATAGCGATATAAATGCGCAAACAGGGCACTTGCATCCCAACATTATTGCAGGGGGAACACAGACAGTTCTTCCCAGGCCCCTCCTGGTGGGCGCCCCAGTCGCAAAATATGTTTGGAACTCAGGAGAAAACTCAAAGCGCCTGTGGGACACACAGTACAAATATGAAGGCTACAGGGTCCGAGCCCCAATACAGACACGTGAAGGGCTTTACGTTCTTTATTTCTGTTATATGCGGCTTATATTCCCAAAGGGTATTGACTTTGGCGACGATTATTTAACGCTTTACCCCAGGTTCTCAAGAGTTGGGCAAAGACATGTCCACGTCTACGCAACACAAGCACGGGATGATGACCCTGCTAGCCGTCTTGCTCTTAGAGTTATGGGGAAAGGGGCTAATGGAACGTCCTTCAACCTTTGCATTTCTCAATCCACCGAATCTGCAGTGGAGAAGGCAAACGCCTTTATAGATCGTATTTTGGAGGGTATTGACGAAGACAAGTTGAAATATCGTCCACGGCGGTGGGTACCTGCTGAACGAACTCGTGTACATAAAGTAGTAGACTAAGTCGGTGACCGGGTCGGTGACCGAGTCACCCCCAAGACGAAACAAAACTAGTGAGCAGCAATAGCTTTAGATAAAGCCTGGATAGGTAGGAGAGACAACCAACCAGAAGTAAATCAATGAAAACTAATACAATAATGAGTTGTGCCTGTTCAAAGACTTGATCATGCTCGCAAACTGCGTGCGCTCACTGCTCTGCAAGAAGGCATAAGAAGGCCTGCAGGAACTATCTAAAGCCCTATAGGAAGAAAGGTGTTAACACCACTTGCGCCACCTCTAGACTTGCTGATAAGCAAGCAAGCAAGCAAAACACTTCTCTGCTTGCTTGCTTGCTGGCCTCAAAATTACGTCTACTTGCTTGCTTGCTTGTTAATTGCTTGCCAAGACAGTATAGATTTTAAAGTTCTATAGAAAATCCGCTATAGCTTCACCTAGTAGGTATATTGCCTATTAAGCTCCTCCCTATCAATTTGTTGAAATAAACGACTGAGGGGAGTCAAAAGTAGATGGAAAGGTTGAATAATTTATATTTGATGGAGTAAGAAGCTCGTATATATATGCATCAATAATTAGGTGGCTGGTAACGGCCACCCTATATTGGGCCCAGCCACCAAATTCTCAACACAATTAATTATGGTATAAGCTCGTTCGCATGGCTCGGAGGTAGTTTATAAGGTAGACGTAGTAAAAGTAGCGCGTATATCGCGATCTTGGCGTAGTATAGAGGATTAGGAGGTAGTAGAGAAAGAAGGTATAGTAGCTGCTCCTTTATTAGCTATTAGTTTTATATAAATTGGTGGACTTACTACCTTCTCTACCGGCCTTTTTATAACCTATCTTCTTCTAAGAACATGTATATTATAGTGTAGTAATTATTATTAGCTATAACTTATATTAATAAAGCTCTAGTAGATTACTAGCTTTATTAAAACCTCCCCAGAGCCCCTTATCAATATTATCAGCATTCGTGCGTAATGGGCACTTCAGCGCCATGGAATATCAGCCCTTCCGCAGCGGCTTCACGCAGCGTTCGCACGGCGGTGTTCTTTCCATCCACGTGTGGGTTTTTTGGCAGTACACCACCATTCGGGGCCGTCGGTGTGCGGGCATTCTTTGTATTCTGCCTTTATCACTTCGCACATAGTTCACAGGGACGAGTGACAGAGTAGAGGGTTAACTATTTAAATAGTTGGGTACCTCTGTGAATGGTAGTGATACAAATGGTTAATTCTTATGACTACAGTGAACTTATGGATTTTACTTATCCGCGTCCATTACATTACCCACCTCTCCTTGCTCACCCGCAGTTGTCACTTCGTACCCATGGCTCACTGCACAAAAGGGCCGCCTAAACGACTTCACCTTTTTATCCTCCTCACTCAGCCTTCTTAGCCTGTGGCGCCGTAACCTTAATACCACTCTCGAGTCTCAGCAACGACATATTATACTCCTTACAATCGCACCATGTCTTAACCGTCTTAATCGCATTCTTAATCTCTCTTCCGTTCAACTCCCACTTCGCCAGCTCCTCCAAATCCCCCCGCTCCAGCCCCTCCAACGGCCTCACCTTCCCCGTCTCCATCGGCAGGCGGTCCAAGAACTTGCGCCACAGCACGAGGCGGGACGCGGGCGGCAGCGGCTCGAACAGCAGGTGGATGTTGACGCGCGAGCGGAAGGCGGTGTCGATGGTGGAGTAGAGATTCGTGGTCAGGAAGATGATGCCGCGGAAGTACTCGAGCTCGCGCAGGAAGATGGAGACGAGCTCGTTGCGCGCGATGTCGGCGGGCGAGCGCTCCGCCATGAAGACGTCGGCTTCGTCGAGCAGGATCACGGCGTTCCATTCCGTCGCCATCTCGAAGACTTTCTTGATCTTTGGCCCGAGGTAGGCGGCGTTGGTGCCGAGATCTTCGGCTTGGAGGTAGTAGAGAGGGCGGCGCGTTTTGTCGGCCACTAGGGATAGTTAATTAGAGGGCTTGAAGTGGTATTGAGGGACTTTAGACTTACCAGCTTCAGCGGTGAGCGTTTTGCCGGTGCCTGGAGGGCCGCTCAGGAGGAGGATTAATCCTTGACCTAAATGGAATGATGAGCTGAGTGAACAATACTCATTGTTATAATCACTAACCTTTCCCCATGATGACATCATCCACTCCTTTCGTTCGCTGATGATTCTCGACGAAGGTTAAGACCAAATCCTTCTGCTCTTCCGGGTAAACCAAGTGGTCATATGCTTCGTCGTTCCAAACCACAGGCTTGATGTCATCGACATAGAAGCTCACTTGGAGATAATTAGCACTAGTCATGTGTCAAAGGCCGAACTTGAGTACTCACACCAAAGCTTATTTTTCAATGCAAACCCAGTCAGGATTGGGGAAAGGAGAATGAGATCCTGCTCTCTAGCGAGCATCTCATCTTTGTTCTTTTGCTGTCTCTCGTCGCTAAGCCGCTTGATATATGTGGATTTTTCTGCTGATGGCTTCTCGTCCTCGTCTTCAGAATCACTGGTGTCTTCCTCTGTTACTTCTTTACCTTCCCTTCTTTGGAGAGCCAGATGATGCTTGTTGTACCCATACGCATCGATGAGAATCCGACCAGACACCTACAGCGTCTCGTTAGCAGTGCGTTTGGATTTTGCCAGTACTTTCCTGGAACATCTTCATACATTATGCTTCTCAACGTCGCATCCTTTATTGTGCACGCCTAGCCCTGAGTACTCGCAATATGTGAGCTGCTGGTAATTGAGAATTTTCTTCCCTCTAATAGTCAACCTCGACTTTACACCCTCTTGATCTTCATGAAATATGAGAGGGTAGTTGGGAAGAGCAGTGACAGGTAAATTGCCTGGGAAGGCAGGTACCTGCAGCTCGACCGGTTTCCAAACGAAAGCTTCGCCATCAAAGCTGATATCCTGGCAAATGATGGCCATATGGGGTTCAGGTTTATTTCGGTATGCAGTATCGATGACTTTACACAATCGCTCACAGTCCCTGGCTGCGCTGTAGACAATTGAGTTCTTGGGGAAGTACGTCCAAGCCAGCTTGAAAGATATCAATCCACTGGCTCGGAGATGCTTCAACTGTGTCATGAAACCGCCGAATAGGCCGGACATAACCTGGAGTAAGAGCTCAAGATGCTGTTTAAGGAGACTGTTTTCTTCTGATTTCCTGTGTAAGTCTACGATCTTGTCACAGCAAAAATACAATGACTTGAATGGCTCCTGGAATCTAGCGATCTCCGTCGCCTCGAGGAAGACATTTTCGTGCTTCAAAATATCCTTGAGAGCGGCGACAAGGATTGGGCTTTGGATCTCTATCATGTGGTACTTGAGCGCAGTGCGGCCGGAGATTGTGGGCTGTTCAGAATCTTTGATCTTGTAAACCTTGATAGCAACTCGATCATAGGATTTGGCAATCTTCTTGTTAAGCTGCTTCGGTGGAGTTTCGACCCAATCGTAGTAACCTGCACTACTGTTTTTGCCTTCGTAAAATGTCTTCAGGACAACATTTGTTCCGAAACTTGGGTCCTTGCCGGGAATGGTTGGGGCAGGGGGAGGAGAGGTTGCTTTCTGCCCATTCGGCATGGACAGGTCGCTGGAGGAGAGGAGTTTCCCCGTAATGGGTTGCGATGCAGATTTTCGTTTCCACATTTTCGCAAACGCCCAGCTGTCGTTGGATACCATAATGGATTTCGGTATTGGGGTTGGGCTTTGATTGAGCTTCGTGCTACCTGTACATATAAATATAAGTTATCTCAATGCCCACTATGGATGTCTCCAGCCGCTCAAGCAGAGTAACGAAACTTACAAGCGTGCAAGACTTAAGATAGACGCGGTTGCGTATGGCCAGTAAACAACAATCAGTACTGTAGTGGTGTAAAACGGTAACAAACAAAGGCATGTGACTTTCTAATAACTAAATGGATGCCTAGAGTCATTGAGGTTTGTGAGATGTGGTGCTGGTGGCTGAAGCCTTGAGAGGAGGGGATGGCTGGGTTCAAGGCAACAACAGCCATTGCTGGAATTCAATAAAAAGGCTGTTAATAATCCTTTGAACTTGCATTAGAATGTGATGGGGTCGACATTCAGGATCAAATAATATGAAGCTGGGATTTTTCTAACAAGCAACCGCAGAAGTGCATGCTGAAGCAGTAGATTGGAAGAAGTTATTAAATCTTCGCAAAAACACTTGTCGCATTTTAACACTAATGTAACCCTTCCGGTTTCTCATGTTAGCGAATAGGGAATGAGGTGACTATTCCGTCGAGGTACAAAGAGATACTTGTTTCTGGTGGGACAAGAATATGAAAACGCCACATTTGTTAGTCACGAGAAAATTGGTTCCCAGATGTGACAGTGACAAGACTCTGTTCTGTCACGTTGGAGTTGGTGGGCTTGTTGGTTGATATTCGGTCGAGTCAAGCTTTGGATGAGGTAGCAAATTGCGTTAGTGGAGTGTAAGAAAAAGTCTTGCGGCGTAAAGTTTTGCTTCGCCTCACCGGATCGACAACTACCAAGCCGCGCGCCGATGGGTGCCACTTCCTGGAGCCAAAACCAGCTGAGCGATACTTTATTCTCCGGCGGAGCCCCCAAATCCTGACCGGACGCCTGAGACTATATCGTGCTTGATCGCATGTTGCATTCTGCTCTTTATTACAGGTCTCGAACGACTTCTGTTAATTATCGCATGAATCGCGATATAAATCTTGTCTGTAGGGAGCTTATCCTGGAGCCTAAACCCTACCTTGCACATTAACTCCGTCCATGCACTATGGCGTTCTAGACCGGAGGTCGATCTCAGGCCCCTCAACGGTTACATAGTATGCCATGCCTCCAATATGTTCCTCCAGGCTCCTAAGTATTTTGGAGTGAGACACTAGCCGTGCTTTCAGTCTGCGCAATGCTAGTCGGATGGGCTGTTGGTGTGGGTCTGGATTGGCTTCCTGGGCTGTCGGGCGAGTCGTGGAACAGGAGGCGATGGCCGGGGGTGCCGACGCTGCCCGACGATCGCGACCTCTTGGGCAGTGGTTCAGAGGGCCCTGCGGTCAGGTCGTTAGAAATTCTCGGTCTTTCGCAGCGCTGTCGCGGATTCGTCGATGGGTCGATGTGTCGATGCACGGTACAAGGCTGAGCTTTAGCCTTGCTGGGGGTTTAGGGGGTCAGCAGGGTTAGCAGCTGGATTAGGAGGGCCGCGACGCTGGTGGGCGGAAGCGCGTAAAAGGGGGCCCAGGGAGCAGGTGGGAGGGGCGTCTTGGCTTTCCAAAGCGGCGAAACAGCAGTGCGCTAACTGTGACTCTTATTTTCATGCCATGGCGCTTAGCCGAATGGAGCATGGCGTGGAAATCAGGCAGAAGAGTACTTAAACAGCCTGCCCTCCCGCCTTCTTTCTTACATTTTGGCCGCCCGTTGTTTGCACTCTGCCTCCCTCCTCACCACAACCCCCCCACCACCATCGTCGCAGCCAGAAAACACCAACGTTTTCTATCTGCGCACTCGCTTACCTCCGTTTCTGCATCCCTCTGTGTGCTAAAAGCGCACCTTTCCGCTCCCTCCGAGGTACAGGGGCCGTTTCCCAATCGGTTCTAGCGATCTCGACTTTGCGACAGCCTCACTTTCAGTCCACGGTCTGATCGCATCCTCATTCTTCGACCACACCAAAGGCTAGCTGGTTTCGCCTTTGCGCTCTCATCAACCTCTGCTTCCTGACCACTGTCGGCCTCGATAATTGCGATCGGGCGATAGTCGGCGACCACGCTTGGCAGCGCTGTGAGGGACACATTGAGTTGTTCATCTCCCACTGACCGGTACGAACCCATCTCAGCATCGACGACGCCATCAAAGGCATCGCAGACGCCGAACGACCTCGCATACTACTCCTGCGATCTCGAGCCTCGTCGACCTCGTCGAACTGAACCTTGCGTCGGTGACCTCATCTAACCTATTGTGCTATCAAACAGATTGTCAAGACTTTCCGATTCCCTTCACTGAGTCCCTCATCAAAAGGATTATCTTGCGATAAACCACAACCTCTCGAATAAATCATGGATTCTTTGACTACCCACCCGGCGACCGCGCAACAGGCCAAGGCTTTCACGGCTCCTACATCATTGTCATTCCCTGGCGGCGCAGGCGAGTTGACTCCTCCATCATCCGAGAAGGACAGTCAACAACAGAACAATGCGGTGAATGGTGTCGCCACTCCCGCGGCTACACCTGGCACTCAAAACTCTGCGAGCGGCATTATTCCTACCTTGCAGTAAGTATTACCCGAAATCCTCATTTAACCTAATGGGGTTCTAAAGTGCATGCCCAAAGAAACATTGTCGCAACCGTCAATCTTGACTGCCGGCTTGATCTCAAGACGATTGCTTTGCATGCACGCAATGCCGAGTACAACCCAAAGGTACTGACTCGCTCCGCCAGCCTCTTCTAATTCTTTTTGCTGAACTTGTACTTGTAGCGTTTCGCTGCCGTCATCATGCGTATTCGTGAACCGAAGACGACCGCTCTCATCTTCGCTTCGGGCAAGATGGTTGTGACTGGCGCGAAATCGGAAGACGATAGCAGACTGGCGAGTCGCAAATACGCTCGTATTATTCAGAAGCTCGGCTTTAATGCCAAGTTTACAGACTTCAAGATTCAAAACATTGTTGGGTCTTGCGACATCAAGTTCCCGATTCGTCTTGAAGGTTTGGCTAGTCGCCATCACAACTTCTCGTCTTATGAACCGGAGCTATTTCCTGGTTTGATCTACCGCATGATGAAGCCGAAGATCGTCCTCTTGATCTTTGTGAGCGGCAAGATTGTCCTCACTGGCGCCAAGGTTCGCGAGGAGATCTACCAGTGAGTTGCGACCTTGAAAATGTCTACTAATCCTTGTGCTAACATACTATTCAGAGCTTTCGAGCTCATCTACCCTGTGCTGTCGGATTTCCGCAAGTCTTGATTGGTATATCGAGCAACAACTCGGCGCACAGGTGAAATGATACCCTGTAGCACCGCGTTAGACCGTTTGTATTAATACATCTTCTCTAAAGATCGATCGTGTCACTAGCGTCGACTTCGATCCGGCTTTGAGTCGTCTTGCATCAACCTTTCCGCCGACTTCCCTCAAACTTGTCGCGCATGACCGGCGAAGCTTCAGACTCATTCTTTCCTTTTCACTTTATTTTCCTTAACTCATGTGTTCTTTGCGGCATTGCATGGTGTTCGGGCCCGGGTCGTTCGAGCCTTGCGTAATGGAGGCTTTCACTTCTTTTTCGGGCATTTCTCAAAACTCCTTATTCCACATTCTAGAAAGGCTGCACACGCTGGCTTATGTGGCGGCGATGGTGCGCTGGTCGATCGGTCTCCGACTTAATTTGTTCAAACATGGGGGGATCTGACGGTGTTCCACTCTATATTTCACTCAAGAGTTGCCTGGCTAGGTGGCAGTCGTGAGTCTTGGTGGGCGGTGGTGGAGGTGAGATTGAAAAGTATGTGGTGGTGTGGATGAGACATGGATTGGTTGACGGCTGAGCGAGCGAGCGTTTGCTTTAGGAGAGCCCTGTTGACTGCCGATGGATGTCGGGGCTCTCAGTTGAACGATGGTGATACATTAAGTATCGTGGTTTGCTTATCGCGCCTGTTGCTGCGGAATGGGCTTTAGTGAGGTAGCTAAATCCCAACCACGATCTAATATGTTGTGTCTCTGCATGCTCCGTGACGTGATGCGTTATGCTATTACTACCCTTGATACTTCTATCCCTTATCCCGTCAACGGTTATCGATAATTAATCGAGCTGAATTTAACGCCCGTACTAAGGAATAGAGCCTTTGATTTTGTAGTAATTTGACATGCACGCCTGATTTCAGGAGTTAAGTCGTTCGATATAAGGTTGCTAGCACTTATCCTTCCTACAAAACGGTATTTTATATTATAGTAGGTAATTAATTGATGGAATCTATATAAGTGTACGCGCTGTCTTGAACCTGGTCTTCGCGCACGGGCCACTTGCTCGTTGGACGCGGATGGGATATCCCGTCTCCATTCCTCATTAAACCCGCCTTACTACCCCCGCCTTACTCCCTTTACTCCGGGGACTCAACACCTCTGCCCCTCCTCTTCTATACTGCTACCTCTAGCCCAACAATCTACAACCTGCTCTTCCCTCCACCCTTACCCATCTCCTCCCTCAACACCATCCCCCTCCTCCCCGCCCGACTCCCATCCCCCACCCACGTCCCCTCCTCCACCCTCTCCCCCGACCACCCCCACTTCCGCCTCAGCTCCTCCGGCAGCCTCCCCACGATACACTCGACGACCTTCGCCCCTATCACCGGCAGAAACTTAAACGCGTGCCCACTGCCCCCCGTCGCGACGAACAGCCCTGCGTACTTGGGGTGGTGGTCGATCAGGAAGTCGCCCCGCGGCGTGTCGGCGTACCAGCAGATGCGCGTGTGGGACCATGGCCGCGTGGCGAGGGACGGGTGCAGGGCGGCGAGGAAGGCGCGGCAGGCGGCCTGGCCTTCGGGGGGGACGGTGGTGGTGGGGGGGTTGGAGAGGGCGGTCGCGGGGAGGGACGTGGTGATGGTGGGCGTACGGGCGCTGGTGGTGGTGGTGGTATCGGCGCTGGCACTGGCGCTGGCAGAGGGAGAGCAAGAGGCAGAAGCAGCCAGCGGCTCCGGATACGGCACCCTCACCGGATTGAGATAGCCGTGAGCGTGGCGCGCGACTTTCAAGACGCGGTTGGCCGGCGGGATGACGAACATGCCCGTCGACATGTTCAGCAGCGCCGGCAGCGCGCCCAGCCGGTCCTGCTCGGCGGCCGAGAGCGGGACGTAGCACAGGACCTGACCCGTGGCCGTCAGGATCCCGCGCGTGTCGAGCAGCGACGGCGTCCAGGCGCCGGCGGCCAGCACGGTCAGTTCGGCGGTGAGGGTGCGCGCGTCGGAGAGCTGCGCGCCGGCGACGCGGGGGTTGGCGTTGCCGTTGGAATCGGTGTAGAGAAGGCGGGTAACGGTGCCCGTCTCGAAGCGCACGCGGTTGAGGGCCTCGGCTTGGGATCGCAGCCACCGCATGCACGCTTCCGCGTCCGCCCAGCCGGCCGCCGCGTTGAAGTACCCCGTCGTCCCGCTCGCGGCCTCGCTGGCGGGGTCGACGCCCGCGGCGCGCTGGATGGCCGCGGGGGTGGGGAGGACTTCGATGCCGGAGGAGGGAGTAGAAGCCGGAGTGGCGGAGGTGGCGGTCAGGTCCTGCACGTTGGCTAGGCTGGCGGCGACGTAGGCTTCGCGTCCGGGCGAGGCGGTCAGCACGAGGCCCGACTCGTGGTAGCGGTTGTCGGCGCCCCAGGCGCCACGCCAGAGGGTTTGGGCGGAGGCGGCGAGGGCGGCGTAGGCTGGGTCTGCGTAGTCGGCGCGGACGATGCGGGAGCAGTCGATCTGGGGGTGGTTGGTGAGTTCGGTGTGGTAGTGATGGGGGAGAGAAGGGGAGAGGGGATGGGATGAATGCTGGGAGCTAGGAATGGGTGGTAATGAGGGGAGCGGTAGGTTGGATATGGGGGATCGAATAGGTTTTAGGAATAGGGAGAAAGGAGGATATGGTAGGTTTTGGAAGAGAAGAGCTAATGGAAATAGAAGGGGAAAGAAATGGGCCTATACACTTGCGCCATCTGGAGCTGGGAATGGGTGCCGGTCTACTAGAGTAATGGAAGTATCTTTGAAGGACGGGTTATTACAAAGAGAGTACGCGGTAGAGAGACCGAAGACCCCACTTCCTATTATCAGAATGGATGAAGGGATTGGTCTTTCAGTGGAACCTTGCTCGTTTGAGGCCATTGTAATTACTTGGAGAGCCGAATGCTTTTAAATATCACATATGGGATTGGGTGACAATGATATGACCTCCTGGAATCAGTTGCAGTATATATACGTAGAGAATACCTACATACAACCTGTTTAGTGATACCAGTTGGGGTTGAGGTTGGAGTTGATATGGTGTCGGACTTTCTTCGGTTCTATTAAGCTGCAGATAGTTTATGCAAGCACGGTCTTCAAAGTTTTCCCATTCCATAGACAGCTCAACTTGCGCCCGACTCAATTGAAGAGGGTGTGTATCTATAAGCACTCTCTCACATCCCGAGATACCATGAGCCAACCTCCTAAATCGAAACACACGACAGGACAAACCCAGCAGAAGTCCGCGAGCTCTCGACCATTCCAATATCGGCCGCGTCCGCCAAAGTCAGCACCAAATCCAATTCAAACTCCAGCATACTCAAGAAGCAGGAGAGTGCCGCTTATTCTAGCTGGAGTCACGGTCTTTGGTATATCATGCTACGGCGTGCTTGTCTACACATCACTTAGCCGTCTACCCCTAGCACAAGCCGTCCCCGCAGATGTCTCCGATCGCTATGACGAGAATGCCGCCAGTTTTGATAGCGATGTCAACACCATTGAGAAGCTTGCGGGGATCAATAAACGCCGGAAAGAGCTGACAAAGCTCGCGAAAGGGGATATTTTAGAGGTGTCAGTCGGCACAGGGAGGAATATACCATACTACCCTTTGAAGGAGTGCAAGTCGATTACTATGGTGGACCAGAGTTCGCCGATGCTGGCGATCGCGAAGAGGAAGTGGAAAGACGAGCACCCAGAGTACTCTCGCAGGATCTTCTTCAGGAATCAATCGGCTCTGGACCCAATTCCTTCGCCGTCGCCCGAAGGTTTTGACACGGTAATTCAGACCATGGGGTTATGCTCGACGCCGGAACCCGAGGCCCTGCTGCGCAACCTGGGAGCAATCACAAAAAAAGACGGCGGGCAGATACTGCTACTTGAGCACGGGAAGTCGCATTACGGGTGGCTGAACGACTACTTGGACAAGACGGCACCAATGCATGCAGATAAACACGGGTGCTGGTGGAACAAGGATATCGGGAAGATTGTAGAGGACAGTGGGCTGGAGGTAGTCAAGATCAAGAGACACAACTTCGGGACTACCTGGTGGGTGGAATTGAAGCCACGGAAGGGGATGAAGAAGGAAGCAAGTCCGATTGAGGAAGCGGCTGGGCAGGAGGTCGTCCCGCAAGTAGCCCAGAAGCGGTGGTGGGGTGTCTGGAGCTGAAACCCGAGCTCCAGTGAGCTTCGCGTATATTCACAGAGGGCCCTCGGTCGACAAATCAGGCACGGAGAGAGCAGGCAGGATTCTTGAGTGATGCCTCCTTTCAGCTAGCCACACATGATTGGCATTTGTTATTGCAAGATGCAATATCCACGACGTCACGTCATCTTCCTTCAGTTACAATGCGGAGAGGGTTTATTGAGATGGGCAGGTCCAGATCTGCAGGCAAGCGGCTCACCTGCATGACTCGCCTCGCAATCTTATTGATAGAAGGGATGCGGGTAAAACCTTAATAAACCCCAAGGGGATAGTGTTCCGCGTGTCTCTCCCGACAGCCTCCCCATAATAGTGACGCCGATGTTCGTGTCATGGAGCCATCATTGGCTCCTCGGAGAGTATTTGACGGGAGGTCGCAAGGTGATCAGTGGGAAATCCGCCCCCATATACAGGCTTTCGAAACATGGAAACCGTTTGCTTTTCCAGAAAAGAGGGGAAAGAATGGCGGGCCTTGGGCGCTGCGTTTGGCGGCAAAAGTCAGCTTAGCGATTCAGGACTGGGTTGACGCGTGGAGAAAGGGCCTTTTAGGAGTTGTTAGGCCCGCGGATGGCTCTTCCTCTTAAGGCGGTCAGCACCGAGGTTTGAGTGTCTTTTTCCACTTTCTTTTTTTCCACTTTTTGTTATTTTCGCGTCGGGCTTTTCTGCGGCCCACGGCTCACCGCCCGACTCTGTCTCTTGGCGTTAAGGCTAAATGGCTAGGGCGTCATTGCGAAACAGGGGCTTGGTCGCTGCTGGAACAGATGACATGCAAGCCCCATCGGATCATCAAATTCCCCCAGCAGCCCCCCGCTGGCCAAGGGGGTCTCTGCTCTGCAGTTGTGCAAACATCAGCGCGTCCGTCATGCGCCTGCGTCTGCTGCTAGCCTTGTATCAGCAGGACCCTTCTCCGCCATCAGATTACTGCATTACTGGACGATTAGATTGCTCCATTACTGCTTTGGCAATAAATAGTCCCTTATCCCAGTCGGGCAGCTCAAAGGGGGGCCCGGTATTTGTACGTGCAGGAAGTCTGCACGCCGGAGCACAAGCGCGAGAAGACGGTTTTGCGGCGCAGAGGTTGGTGGCTTCAACCAGCTTGTGTGCCACTTGTCGGCGCTCATGAAAATCTGGTCTCTTATGCCTCCCACCACACACACCACACCTATGTGGGCCCCCCTTGCCGCCTGCTAAAGTTAGTGATGTTCATATCCAAACGCCGTGACGATGCAATCATTGAATAACGACTCGGCTAGTAGTTCCTTGGGCCATTGCTCACCCCGTCACTCCTTTCTCCCGCCTTTCCCTCCAACACCCTCAACCTCTGCGAATCGCCTCCCTTGAACTGCACCTTGTACCATTATTCTACCTGGTGACATCGCCTTTGCGACAGACACCATCCCGTCGTCGCTGTGTTTGAATCTCCCTGTTGCTGGCAACACTCGAGTTTCACTGGTGGTTGTTACGTACGCGAAGAACCGGACGGGGCCTGTGAAAGGAGCTCGCCCTGATTTGCCTCAGTCGCCGTCAGCAACCACCCTCAACGCTCAACTTTCAGCCGGAACCGTCGTACCCAAAGTAGACAGGCAGAAGTGTCGCACTACGCTACCTTGCATTATCCAGCGTGCATACCAGCGGTAAACCATTCAGGCAAGGACTAGACCCCCCGACCGCATTCCGCATCGCACCTTGGCCAATTAGGACCATCGACGCCGAACCCCCGTCCATTTCTCACAAGGAAGCACAACAAATCCACCGCCGCAATTATTCTCCCGCGTCGCGCGACACCAAAATTATTTGCCCTGCGACCGGAACACCCGCAACAGACCTGTCGCTCCCGCACCATCTCTCGCTACATCTCGCCATAATGCCCTACAACACGAGGAGGAAGTCGCTGTCGCTGCCGTCGCTAGGCATTCACCTGCCAAACAGCTCCCGATCGTCAGCTCACCGCTCACCGCCTGCAACAGTCCCAGGCGAGCAGCAGCAGCAACAACAACCACCTCCGAAAAAAATCAAGCGATCGCATACCTCGAGTTCAACCTCTCCAACGCCTGCGAGCCCTCCACGAACAACTACCATCCGCTTTCGCGATGACCGACCGAAGAGCGCTGGTCGAGTGGCGGAAAACACCCCGCCACCGTCGCCTGGTGGAGAGTCTGGACAGACAAAGGTCGACACGGAAGGAATCGACGACACCATCGTCGTGGGCGTAATTCAGCAGTTGGAGAAGACTGGAAACAGGCCACACCTGCTAAAAGAGCTGGGTGCCGTTCTTGCGAACTCAATCTCCATTGTTGAGAGGTGCGCTTCCTCGGCTTTCATGCACGCTAAAGGTACTGACGTTTCCCAGCTCGGCGAACCCCTCTGCGATAATTTCATCACGACTCGCAACCTACCTCCGCCGCCCTTGGACCGCGCTATCTCGCTGTCCTCTCGATAGAGTGCTTGTTGGCACGCATCCCAAGCGAGTATACTACTATCTGACCACCTGTCCCCACCAACCCATTCCATCCGATTCGCCAGAGAGCCTCTCGACAGCTCGTATTATTTCGCCGTCCCTATCATCCGCCGCCTCGGAGGAAGAGGAAGACCTGGACGCTCGGACCCGTTCGCAGCTCTCGCCGTCCCCGGAACTCGACCTGTCATCTCCGGAATTCGAAGACGACAGCACGCCCTTCTCGAACCGCAACCCGCTGATGCGCAGCGGGACGCACCCGCCGACCAGCTCGAACATCTCGCACAACCGCCGCGCCGTGTCGCCGCCGCTCGAGCGCGACGAGCGCGAATTCACGCAGACGGCCTCGTCCCTGCAGCAGCGCAGCCGGAGTCGAGACGCTGAGACGACCGCCGCTTTGTCCGGCGCGTCGCAGTCCGCCGGCGACACCGCGATGGACGACCCCGTGCCCGCGGACATCGAGGAGACGGAGGAGAGCGCCGCGCTGCGGAACTCGGAGGCTGCGGCTGCGCTGTTCGGCCAGGTCGATCATCTGGTTGTGCATCCGATGCAGCACGGGTTTGCGGCGAGTAGTCCGCTGCTGAAGCCGCAGCTCGAGATCGAGATATCGCGGGCGGTGTTCAAGGGCGATTCTGATGATGTGCGGATGGGTGGGGAGGAGGAGTGGGGCTGGTCGGAGGATCTGAAGAGTCCTGAGAATGTGGAGCTGGATGAGCTGGAGGATTTGTTTGGGGAGTACTGAGGGGGTGGGAAGAGAAGGAATGAAACAGAAAGAGAATAAGAATGAAAAAGGGAAAGAGAAAGAGAACGGATGACAAAAATTGACTGGGATGGGATCTATTTGGCCTATGTGTTGCGGGAAATCGTAATGGATTTATGAATCTCTTCTCCTATTTTCGAGCGGGACAGCACAACTCTTGATTTTCTACCTTTTTTCATACTTTTTACCCCACCCTCTCCTCCTCTCCTTCCGATTGTGTATCCCTAGATCGCTTCTTCGTCTTGCTCCAGCGCTGCGTCTTTCGGGGCGAATCGGGTCCGATTACAGGAATGTTTGTCTCCTTGTGGGAAGGGGAGGGGGGGGCATTTAGACCACTTGAGATGGCTTGTTCTTGTAAGATAGTTGTAGGTATGGCTGAAGGCGTCCTGGGGGCTAGGCTTCGGTTTTTTTCCTCGGGAGATTCTTTTATCTAGGAGAATTGGGCGGGGCTGGGATGGATGGTAAGTGGGAGTATGAATACAGTATCAGAAATTAGTAAATCTACTCAACTCGCTGGAACATGTGATGGGTGGTCAATGCGGAGAATTGAGTACGCTTTTGCTGGTTTGCATGGCGATGACGGGCGCCACTTGAATAAGTTAGAGGTTAAGTTATCAGAACTACATGTCTCGAGCCCCCCATGAACCCGCACTATTCCAAGGTCAAGCTGGCTCTGCATTAGATAGCTTCCTTCTCAGACAGGTCATACCGTCATAGCCCTATCTCAACGTCTTCTCAGCCCCCAAAATCCCTTTCCTATTCCTATCCCCATCCTTCCTGCCGTACCAGCACACCTCCCCATCTCAGCCCCCATATCCTACGCAACCCCTTATTCCAATGGAGACGTCGCCTGCATCAATTTAGTACAACACCATGCCAAGACTGTTGATGTTGCCTATATCTACAATATTGCGATTATTCATTCATATCGCGATACTCTAACTGGCTTATGAATTGAATACGAAATTAGGCCAGCGAGAATCCTCAGTTTGGCTCCGGCTCTTTAGGGCCTCCAAATGGGGGCCCTCCTTCGGCGTTATGGTCGGGAGCTCATCTCCCCAGTCAATAACAGCCTGGGCAGCGGCAGCAGCATCCTTCTCTACTTGCTTCTGCTCCTTCGTCATTTTCAGTCGGGCGCGTGGAATATCATCGGACATCTGGAAAGAACTCATAGTACCACCTGGTTTGGAGCATGTGGCGTAACTTCTCGGACATCCTTGCTTGGTGTACCTCCTTGGAGCAATTGACTTGTGGCTTTAGCCTTCTTTTCAGCCATCTGAGCATCTTTAAAGTAGCGTTCCTTCTCTTCTTTATCCGTAGCTCGCAGAGCCTTCTTGATGGCCCCTTCGCGCTTTTGGAACTTAATTTGCAGTCTTCTCGCGCCGTCGCTTTCGTCCCTTGCGCTTTTTTCCTTCAGCAATCGCTCGCCTCACCATCCTCCGCAAAGCTTCGAATTGACGGGATTGATAAGATTGTACTCTTATAGCTAGGAGCTGAGTCTCACACTCCCTTAGAGCGACTAGGCAATCCTCCTCTGGGAGACCGCAAACCGTCGCTAGATATGCTGCCAGGCATTCGGGATCGTCCAAATCCTGCATGCTCAGCGTGGCTATACCCGCTACAATCTTGCTTTCCCCAGCCTTTTGGATCTGGAAACTAGTGTCGATAATCTGCACATGGCTGTAATGGCTAATATCGTCGTCGTCATTCTGTGGTTTTAGTGGTCTGGGTCTTGGCAACGGCGCTAGAACTTTATGCTCTCCCTTGGGAGTTGCTTGGGGGACTGCTGTCCTTGGCTGAGGCTGAGAACCTTCCTCTAGGATAGGTATCTCTTGGATTTCCTCGATGCGGCGATACGTTAAAGCGCACATGTGGCTATACTGTGTCTAAGTCAAGCGGTTCCGATGTAGTAATAGCTAGGAATACCTACCATGTTACTTGTGTTTTAGGATCACCAAAATTCTTAGAACGGCATACTGGATATTGTGTGGACGATATATTCCGTCGGCGGAATATCATAGTCATATCGAGGAGTTGGCCAGGCTACTGGAGTTAGTTTACTAGTATGCATCTACTCTAGCCTAGGACACTTACCCTTATGAGCGATTTCCAAGGTTTTGTAAGATTAAGGATTTGCCCAGTATAGTGGTCCTCGAGGCACTATTCCCCTCGCTTTATCTTTCCTAATCCGAAGTCTTTAAACTTCTCCTTCAGAACTTCGGTGAAGAGCTAGATATACGTCAGTATCCCTATACTACATAAGGCTGCAATAAAGCGTCTTTGCAGACCTCTACGGAACCTATCGTGTCTAGAAAAAAGGGTATAGGTCGATTCCGCGCATCAATCACCGTCACAGGGTCTTGATGCTTAATTTGGGGAGGCAGGCCTCGAGCTAGATGGCTCATAAGAATGGTTAACAAATTTGATTCTGGCAGTCCCATGATGTTGTTCTCTTGTTGTAATCTCGCAATATTGCAACCCAGGCTGCTGTTTTGGAGCATATTGGACGTATCGGCTCGTTCTAAAGCACTAGCAGTGTTAGTTCAGATTTCGCAATCCACTTACTTATAGGTTCGAAGAAATTCATAACCCACCGTCACGCATGGCCAGCGCCAGCGGTTTGTCTTCTCGGATAAGGCGTTCTAGAAGAACCTTTGTAACGGAAGACGCGGTAGCAGCAGCAAAATTCTGCCATTTCTTGTTTTTATGACTGTCAGCATAGTCGCATACCCCTTTGACGACGATGCAACAGGGTAGCTCTTCCCAGACGCCCGCTGCCTCCATCTCGAATGCAATGACACCTTCTTTCCTCGCGATTCTATCCCGGTCTTCCCCAGACTTCATCACTATATCACCTGACGCAATGGGGCCGACATAGATGGCGGGCTCTTGTGCCTCGTCGATATTGTCAGGCTCTAGCTGTCGTTTCATCTCAAGTCGCTCTCTTGGCACCAAGTGCTTTTTATCGCATCCCACCTCCTCGCAAGATAGGTTAAAGGACTCGTCGCAGACACGGCTGGATGTTATATGGCACTCCATGTATTTACGTGTCCGCGGGATACCGTGTGTATAGTTCGATTCAAAAAGCTTATCCTCGGCCGTCCCAGGGTAGTTATATTTACCTCGACTCTTCCTCCGTTTCGCGGCTATTGCCTAGAGCTCTTTGAGGAAGATTGCAGTTCTTTGATAAAGCAGTTCTATGCTGTGGTTTGTCTCGAATGTAACTAATAAGTTCCGGACCTTCTTATTTGGCTTGCTAAGGTTATCCTCAACGGTATCTTTACGTAGGAACTCATCGGGGTATCGCCTGCCAAAGTCATATTAGACAATAGTCTTGCTAATAACCACATCACCTAGCAGGATTTCCTCGGCGCCAACGCGAGGCACCCCACCGCAGATTCCAACAAGGAAAACAAACCGCAGCCCACTGTAGCTTAGCCGTAAGCTATGGGCTGCGCTGGTAGCATTGGTTTTGCCCATGTGAGAAAGCAGAGCCAGGACGACGTTATACTTGCCAATGCGACCGGTCGTATAGTTATTGTGGTCTCCAGCCGCTCTCCCGTACGGGTCGCCATCTTCATCCCAAAATTCGTCGAAGATGAGGGAAACAGCGTTGTATTCTAGTGGTAAAGCGCAAATTATCCCAATCTCGAAGTCTTCGCGCCCAGAGGGCCGCCGAACAGCCATGCCGGCGGCCGGGGGCCTGTGCTTGAAGCCGTGCTTGATTGTAACTCGGAGTGAGTGGCGGCCGAGAACGTAGCTCCCCGCAGGGTCTGTGTTGAAGGGTCAGTAAGCTGTCAACCATAGTGGAGTTGCTTCAGTCGACACGTGAGGGTGCCTGTGGGGTTGGCTGGGTTAAAGCAGTATCATGGTGTCTTTGTACCTTCGTTACTCTGGTAAACTTGTTTGTAGATCTCCCGCCAAAGAATAAAGATACATCAACTTTAGCGTGGCTTGCCCGGCGTGTGGCATGGTCAAGGAATACCATCAATGTTGGAATGGGGGAAGTGGAAGTGTCTAGAGTAGACCGAGCCGCGGTGCGCACCGCCCAGACTCCATTTCCGCCCGCCTATCCCATCCCACCATCTGATCTAATGCTGTAAAGTGGCTTTGCGCCGCGCGCTGCCCCAAAGCAAAGCGTAGCCGCCGCAGCCGCCGGCGAAATCGCATGCAGCGCCGCCCGCCAGCGCAGAAAAGAGGCCAGCGTGATCCATCAAACATGTTTTGGACGGCTATGAACCCGCGACGAACACCCTGCCATACAATGCAATACACACGACCCTCCTTTTTTTTTCTCTTTTTTTCGCCAACGTCCCGATACGTGACTGCGCGACCGCACTAGCTAACTAGCTAACTACCTGAATCCCCGGGGGTGGGTTTGTTTCTGGGTTTGTTACCGTTTTCTATTCGGGGTTCATTTTGGGTTTGCTTTGGGGTGGTTTGAACTCGGCGCTTTTCCGGCACCCGGCGATCGGCAGGCACCCGCGCCCGTGGGGTTGGGAGAGGGGCAGATTAAGTTGTTCTTTTATCATTGATTTTTTTTAAGAGACTCGGTGGGTGGGTTGCTGGACGAAAGAGATAGGAAAGGGTTCCGAGACCATGGATGCGTCGGTGGCGAATACGTCGCGCGCGAGACGGAGGCGCAGTCTGGGCGGGGAGAGGATCGGGGTTGGGCTTGAGGGAGGGGCGGAGAGAGCTGCGGGAGGGGAGAAGGGGTTTAAGCGGTTGATCGTTGCGTGTGATGGTGAGTTTGGCTGGTTCTTTTGTTTTCTGGGGTTGGGGTCTGGGGGAGGTGGGTTGGAGATCGGGGGTTTAAGAGCACGTTTGGGGTTGGAGCCGGGTCCTGGGTAAGGGATGGCCGGGAGAGCTTGGTGGGTCCGGGTTATGTGTTTGTATGGGCATGGGATATAGGATTTGGTGTATTGACGGATGTGCAGGTACGTGGTTGAATGCAGACAACGGGCTTGTGAACGGCAAGATTTCGGTCCCGAGTAATGTGACGCGGCTTTCGAGGGCTATTCATCCAGTCAGTAAGGATGGCATACCGCAGGTTGTGTATTATCACTTTGGAGTCGGGAGCCAGGGCGGGATTGTGGATAGGGTTGTTGGAGGTGAGTGGCACTCAGTTCCTCACCCCACATTTCAATATTTGAAAGGAATGGAGCGGGCTTCTAAGGCTGTAAAAGAGAGGAGAGTAAATTCAATATTTTCTGGAGAAGACAATTTTACATAGGGGAGTGAATTGAGGATATGCTAATGGTGTCTGGATACAGGTTCAATCGGCCAAGGCCTCAGCGAGAATGTGCGCGAAGGCTACTCATTCCTCGCGACAAACTACTCTCCAGGCGATGAGATCTTCCTAATCGGCTTCTCGCGCGGCGCCTTCACGGCGCGCAGCATTGCGGGGCTGATCGGACAGGTCGGCCTGCTGACGAAATCCGGGCTGGGCTACCTGGCAGACGTGTTTAAGGATGTTCAGCATCAGAGAGATCCGCGCTATCGCTCGAAGAATCCAAATACACCGTTTCCTAATAAGCCCAGTGCGCATGACCCGCGGTATAGGGAGGAGTTGGCAAGGGTAAGATTACTGTTTGTTATGCTGTTGTTATTTCTGCTGCGCGGAAGGCTGATGTGGAGGGTATGCATAGCGCGGCCTTTCACGCTTGAACATCCCGATACGCGCAATTGGCGTCTGGGACACAGTCGGTATGTCTAGGTGAAAATGTTTACGTGTACAGCCGATCTAACGGAATGAAGGATCTCTTGGGACTCCACGTATTAGTTGGCTCACTCGAGTGGGTCTCCAGACGGACGAGTCGAAGGAAATGTCTTTCTACGATACTAAGCTCTCCAACAGCATCGAATACGCCTTTCAAGCTCTTGCCTTGGACGAGCGAAGAAGCGCCTTCTCTCCTGCTGTGTGGGAGAAGCCACTGGGAAACCATACTGTATTTCCCCCTTGCTCTCTCTTCAAACACTGATACTCCCTGCCACTCCGTTTTCTTTTTCCCTCTTCATTTTCTTCCTTGCAGAAATATGGATAAGACTGACTTACTCAAGACTCTCCGCCAAGTCTGGTTCCCAGGCGTGCACAGCAACATCGGTGGCGGATACGACGACCAACAACTCGCCAATATCACGCTCGCATGGATGATGTCGCAACTGGAGCCGTTCCTAGACATGCGCATGGAATACGTGCTAGACCAAGAAGAGGAGAACGCGCACTACTACCGGAAAGAGCGCCAGCGCATCCGACCATGGTCATTCGGTGAGTCCACATTCTCCCCTCTTTCTCCCCTCTCCGTCCCCCCCTCACACCTCTCCCTAACCCCTAACCCCACCTCCCTTAGGCGAAATATACAACAGCATGGCAGGCGTCTACGCCATCGGCGGCGGCACGACCCGCACACCGGGGACCTACTACGCCGTGGACCCGTCCTCAGGCCGCAAGACGTCGCGGCCGCTCCACGACACGCACGAATACATCCACCCGTCCGCGCGCACGCGGCTGCGCCTCGGCGGGCCTGGCGTCGACGACAAGGGCCGCTACGAGGGCGCCGCGCTGGCTGACTGGAGACTCGTCGTGTCGTACGACGCGCCGGGCGGCGAGCCCATCGTCGTGTGGAAGGCTAGGTCCTCCGAGCGCAATGTCTCGACCCGCGTGCTGCCCGAGAGCCCGCTGTGGAAGCTCGAGAGGGAGCTGTGCGCTGTGGATCCGCGCACGTACGATTATGTGCTTAAGCCGCCGCCAACGGGCGGGAGGCGGCATAGGGATAGGATGAGTAGGGCAGTGTCGGTGGAGAGGGGGAGTAGGGCGAGGAGTGTGGGGAAGGAGAGGGTAGACGAGATGGACGGGAGGAGGAGCAGGGCGAGGAGTTTGGAGAGGGGGAGTGGGATCATGACACCTAGACGGAGCGGGATTGTGGAGTGAGAAGATGGCGTGGTTGGATGAGGTTGTAAAGTGAAAGGACAAACTGCTATTGCGGAGGAGGATCTTTGAGACCTCTGAAGTCTCCAAAAACCGGACTGCAGCGGCTCGATGGCATGGCACAGGCTGGGGAATTGTCCTGAAGAGCCAAAAGACGTTTCGACTACTAGGCGCTTTGTTTCGAGGAAACGAGATAGTACGCTATGGGTCAAGTGGGGCGCATCCTGGAGGCGCGGGCATGGCGCCTCATGTAAGGAGCATGGTTCAAGAAGCATGAAGCTTTTTGAAAGCCTGAGGAGATGCGGATGCTGGATGCAACGATAGGAGTAGCTTGACTTATTTGTACTATACCGTAGAGCATGTTTACACAGAATTATACCCAGCTTATCACATTACGAAACTACCGATCACTATTTTACCCCTCCTCCCTATCCATCTCATCCCTCCCCCTCTTCCTTCCCCCACCATCCCTTCTCCTCCCCTTAAGCACGGCGCCCTTCTTCCCCCTCCCCTCATGCAAATCCTTCATCTCCCTCACAGCCACCCTCTGTGCCTCCCCAACTCGCTCCCCCAACACCATCACCTCATCCTTCTCCACCCTCTCCTCATCCACCTTCCTGCCCAACGCATTCTCAATCCGCAACCAGATTTCAACATCGTACTGCGTGACGAAACTAACCGCCTTCCCGCTCTTGCCCGCGCGCGCCGTGCGGCCGACGCGGTGCACGTACGTCTTGGAGTCGGGCGGTAGGTCGAAGTTGACGACGAGGTCGACGGACGGGATGTCGAGGCCGCGGGCGGCGACGTCGGTCGCGACGAGGATGTCGCGGCTGCGCGCCCGGAACTTGGACAGCGCGCCCAGCCGCGCGGACTGCGAGAGCTGCCCGTGCAGCGGGATCGCGCCGAAGCCGAGTGTGCGTAGCAGGATTGCGATGCGTTGGGCTTCGTTGACTGTGCGTGTGAAGATGATGGTGGGGTGGCCCATGTTGTCGTTCAGTAGGTGGATTAGGTAGAGGTCTTTGTGTTTGCTAGAGGGATGCGTTAGTAGAGGTTGGGTTGATGGCGGTGGTGGGGTGGGGAGGACTTACTGTGGGATGACGAGGAACGATTGAAGGAGAGTGGAGACGGTTTGGTGGGAGGAGCTGGAGACGCTGACGCGGATGGGGTTTTGGAGGGAGGCTCGCTGGAGGGATTCGACTTTTGAGGACATGGTTGCGCTGAAGAGGTGGGTGTGTCGGTTTTCCCGTGGGAGAACCTTCAGGATCTTGTCTAATATTGGACCGAAATCGAGATCTAGCATTGCGGTTAGTGATTGGATTCATTATACAGAAAGATATCGTAATTCGGCCTACCAAGAAGTCTGTCTGCTTCATCCATAACTGCGAGATTGTTAGCTTTAAACATGAAGACAGCCATAAGGAGCATACCAAGATGTTTCAAATTACGCAGAGAAAAGCCTTTAGTATTTTCTAGATGATCGAGCAATCTGCCAGGAGTAGCAACGACTATATGTGGCTTTTTCCCCAGCGCAATAGCTTGCGGAACCATCTCCATTCCACCAACTAACACTGCACATCGCACAGATATAAGAGATCCGAGAGCTTCAAATTGTTGAGAGATTTGGTATGCTAATTCACGGGTAGGTGCCAGAACCAGGCCGAAAAGAGGCTGTGGTTTATCCATGAGAGCTGCAGTTAATTAGCAATCTTTCATGCCTTGTTCCATAAACTAGAAGCTTACCCTGTAGGATTGGTAGCGCAAATGCCGCAGTTTTGCCAGACCCCGTTTCTGCTAACCCAATTATATCTCTTCCTTGTAGTGCCAGAGGGATAGCCTCTGCTTGTATAGGAGTGGGTGACTTGAAGCCCATGGCAACACAAGCTTCGCACAGCGAGTCTATAATTCCTAGGTCTACAAATGATTTTGTAGGCGCTTTCTCTTCGGAGGGTTTGGCATCTAGCATGGGCATCTCTTGTGACTCTTCGTCACTCTCCGACTCTGGCTCAACATTCTTTGAGGGCAGTTTTTCGAGCTTTTGCGTCGAAAGCGCTGCAGCAGTCTTCGTGGATGGCCTCCCGACGGACTTTGCTGGTTCAATTTTCGATATCGCTGCTCCTGCAGAGGGCACATCTCCATTGAGTTTCCGTTTCTTGAGAGCCGACATGGTGCGCCGTAATTTCTCTCACCGTGGGTATCTTGTCGAAATTTTTGGAGGTGGGAAATCTGTAGGGCTGAGAGGGAAAACTAGCGGAGATGGATAAGATTAGATCGCCAAGATTTCCACACCACAAAAAATCTCAAGCCTCAAGTTCAACTACTCCACACATTTTACAACCCACAACCCATTTGCGACAACAATTCCAAACATGGCCCGCCGCCGAGTAAAGAAACGCACGCATGTAGGTGCCCGCAATGGCGCCCCGCTCGACCGCTCGCCCAAAAGCATGGTGATCCGCATAGGAGCTGGAGAAGTCGGAGCAAGCGTCAGTCAATTGGTCAAGGACATGCGGCATGTCATGGAGCCTGGGACCGCCAGTAGGCTGAAGGTAAGTTTCCCCAAAAACCCTACTCGCACCTCTATCTATTGTGCTTTTAGTAAGACATAACCGCAGGAACGACGAGCCAACAAGCTCCGCGACTACACCACGATGGCCGGCCCTCTCGGCGTGTCCCACCTACTCCTCTTCTCGCGTTCGTCCTCCGGAAATACCAACATGCGCCTAGCCCGCACCCCGCGCGGGCCCACCCTGCACTTCCGCGTCGAGAAGTACTCGCTCTGCAAGGACATCATGAAGGCTACGAAGCATCCGAAGAGCGGCGGCTATGAGTTCCAGACCGCACCGCTGCTCGTCATGAATAACTTCATCACCCCCGAGGCCGACACGGCAGATCCCGCAGCACCGCCGAAGCATCTGGAGAAACTCGTGACTGAGCTCTTCCAGGGCCTGTTCCCGCCGATTTCGCCGCAGACGACGCCGTTGAATTCGATACGGCGTGTGCTGCTGCTGAATCGGGAGCCGCCTGCTAAGGGGTCTAATGGCACTTATACGATTAATTTACGGCATTACGTTATCACTACTAAGGTCACTGGGCTGCCGAAAAGCATCCGGCGGTTGAATGCCGCTGAGAAATTGATTACAAGCAAAGAAAAGAAGAAGAGCGGATTGCCCAATCTTGGTAAACTGGAGGATGTCGCGGATTATCTATTAGATCCGGCCGCAGGAGGATATACCTCAGCATCAGAATCTGAGGTCGAGACAGATGCTGAGGTTGAGGTGCTCGCGCCGTCTGCAAGGAAGATCCTAAGTAAACGAGAACAACAGCGAGCCGCTGAGAGGGAAGATGGGCATAAATCCACATCTCGAGGCAGAAGGGGACATGTGGAGAAGCGAGCGGTGAGGCTTGTGGAATTGGGACCAAGGATGAAGCTTCGGCTAACGAAGGTGGAGGAGGATATCTGTGGTGGTAAAGTCATGTGGCATGAGTTTGTGAGTAAGAGTAAGGAAGATGTAAAGAAGATGGATGAGGTGTGGGAGAAGCGGAGAAAAGAGAAGGAAGAAAGGAGGAGGTTACAAAAGGAAAATGTAGAGAGGAAAAAGAAAGAGAAAGGAGAAGCAGGGGAAGATGAAGACCAAGATGAAGACCAAGATGAGGATGAAGATTATGATATGGATGATGATGTTTGGGAAGAAGATGGTATGAATGGGGCTGAGGAAGCAGCAGATGATGACGAGGATGAGGAAATGGAGGACGAAGGGGATGATGGTTGAACAGGAGAGACGGGTTCCCTTTCGCGTTTGTTATGACTCTGCATGAAGATACCCGACTAAAGCGACAGTATCATTCATGATATAATGTCTAGTGGGATAATCAATGCCCTTCTAAACATTATAGATTAAGTATCCAGGTGGTATTCTGAAGCACCCGTCTCTCCAGAGTGCTGACTATGGCACCTACTTTAGTTCCAGTTTCTTCTAGCTTCTTGCCTTCCTCATCTTGTGGTCCGAGAGCCTCTATAGTACTTGGCTGAGCAGCACTGAACGGGGTATAAACTGGACCAATGCAGCTCCTGAGCATGGAGGAGGGATCCTGTTAGGGAGCCTAAAGCTCGGCTATCCCTTCCAACGGTGAAATGTGTCCTACGGTTATCGATAAGAGCCAGCCAATAGAATCAATAGGATCAAGGCTCTGATCACACACGTACCTTTGATTCTGGGGTTCGCGCACGGTTCAACTCTAAGCCGAAGGCGAAACACACACGTGATGTAGCCCCTAACCGTCAGCTTTGACCGGCACGACGAATGCATGGCCCCTAGAACTTAGCCTACCTTAGTAGAGGTATAACAGACAATTTATCGGTTTTCAATCGACCCTACTAATCATTTCCCCGTCATTCAGTCACGGTGGGCCACTACTAAAGCCATGTCTCGCCCTTAACATCGAAGCCAGGTGCAAGTAACCCTAGCAATTCGTGTTAATATGAGCCAAACGCAAGATTCCCCAAATGCGGGGAGCCATAGCTAGAGGCGTCATTGGGAAAGTTTTGTTTATAGCGACAACAACTTACCTGATATGTCGAATTGTTTTAGCAGCACGGCGTCACAAACTCTTAGAAGAATTGGAGACCGATAAGTATGATGAGGATGAGGATATCACAAAAGTGTATGGGTTCACGGGCGGTGACCACAACCTAGCGGATAGAGAAGAACACGTTCGATCCATCGCACAAGCGTGGCCACAGTCAGAAATCCCTAATTCCTCAATGGCTATACATCTTCTACAATCCACCTAATAAATTTCGTTATTTAAGTCTAACACAATCACAGAAGAAGTAAAGAATCAAGCATAACAGCCTCTTTCTTCACTGCCCCTGCCTCTGTCTCTGACGATCGTAGGACAGCGGAGGGTTCGAATAAAGGAGGATCCGTCCACACAGCTCCCAGTTACCTCTCAAAGGATTCGGTAGGCAATCTCCGTTGCGTAAAGCGAGGCCGCGCCACCGCCGATACCCGATATCATGCTCAACTACGTTCAGCCGGCTTAGTGGTCAGCGAATGTGAAGAAGAAATGAACTGGTCTGGGAGGGGCATGCATGTAGAATTTGGAAAAGAAGAAGCAGTCCCACTTAGCGATGCGACCGACATTGTAATAAACGCTAAAGTGCAAGTGCAAGCGGTAACTTGCGGCCGGATACGTGTTTGCCGGAAGACTCAAGTATGTCATAGGAGATTTACACCGGCCGAAGCCCTGGAAGAAGTTTGTCATTTACAAGTTCTAAAGCATAGCCATATCGTCAGACTGGTTGGAAGCTACTACCAGGACATATTCCCGTCGATTCTCACGTACCCCGTAGCAGACGTAGATTTGAGTCAATTTATGAAAGACATGCCTTGAAGCGCGGAGACCATCGATATGCCCATCCAACAGTTGAGGGAAGTCATGCAAAGTTTTTCCCTTGTCTCTGCGCTGCTACCGCATTCATCCACCTGTCTCAAATCAAGCACATGGACATCAAGCCCGCCAACATCCTGATCTTGATAGGATCGAGAAATTCCTCCTCCATTCATCTCTTCATGACCGATTTCGGGATATCGGGAATAATCCGGGATCCCGAACAGAGCCAGACTGACGGCGCCACTGGCAGAACGGAAATGTGTTGTAGCCCAGAGGTTGCAGACGGGGAACCAAGGGGACGCGCCTCCGACATCTTCAGCCCGGGATGTGTGTTTGCAGAGACCCTAACCTGCATTGCAGGACAAACTGTTCAAGGATTTTGAAATCGCCGAACGGACGACGGCGTGAGCTTCCACAGCAACCTATCTCTTGTAGTCAAATGGATTGAAGAATTGGATTTTGAGGAAGGGCCCTCTATATCTCCTGTTACATGTCAATCTTCAACTGTGTGCAGGAAAACGACGCTGGACATGATCAACCGGGATCCGAATGAAAGGCCAACTGCTTGGCAGCTGCTAGAAACATTTCCCCCAAGACCATGCTGCAAGCAAGGTCCGGTTTCTTTGGAGCCTGTTTTTCCAAGAGTGCCAGAGGAAGAGCCAGATATTATCCTTTCCCTCCCTCCTAGTCCCGCCGTTTTACCCACACCTCACACGAGTTTCCGGAGATGACCCCATTTGAGATCACAGACTGGAGACATCAGAGTCACACGGGGACGGGATGGTTGGGACCTCTAACTCAAGGCCTAAGCCGTGGAGTCATATGGCAAACAGCCGTGATCCTCAATGATTGCGTAGCGCGGATTATGCAAGCATGCCACTCCGGATTGGATAGTGATGGGTGGGTAGCTCTCATGACATATATTTGATACGGACTAGCCTAGATAGTAGTGCCCTGAAGTGGCGACAGAGGCGGCCACTCTCACACTGACTTTTACGAGGAGAATCTAAGACCGCAGGAGTTGATGGAGCAGTCAGTACAACTTCCAGAATTTTAATCCCACCTTTTGCCAAGGCGCCTTATTCTCAACATAGTTAGATCCCAGAATACTCCAGATCCTGACCCCGCTCAGATCAGTTAGCACTCTCCAAAACTTCCATCCGAAACCTTATATACTTCTTACTTCGGCTCCCTCCATTTTAATAAGGGTAAGGCCAGAGTGGGTCGGCACCCTCCCTGCTAGTGCGCCTACCAGAACACAGGAACTAGCGCCCTTCCCCTAACCTAAGTCAAGGCTTACCTCTTCCCACAGGCTTATCGCAAAGCTAATAGTTCAGCCTTAAACGCACTCATCTGATCGATATGTAGGCTCGAATCCAACAAGGCTAGGCATACCAAGACACTGTCAGCACGTTAGTTCTGTAGTTATCCCAACCCTTTCTAGCTGTTCCTCACCTTACCATTACTCGCGATGGCACCGACCCGCCTCTGCGCCGAGGACTACACCATCGGATGGATATGCGCCTTACCCCTGGAGATGGCTGCAGCGATAGCCATGCTGGACCACCACCACCAAGATCACCCCCCACAACCTTCGCACGATCACAACATCTATACCTTAGGCCGCATCGGGTCGCACAACATTGTCCTTACCTGTCTGCCTGAGACTGGCACCACCTCCGCCGCGACTGTGGCTTCCCAGATGTGCTCGACCTTCACCTTGATAAAGTTCGGCTTGATGGTCGGTGTTGGAGGTGGCGTACCTAGCCCAGCGGTTGATATCAGGCTGGGCGACGTCGTAGTCAGTATGCCGAGCGACACGTTGGGTGGAGTGATCCAGTATGACTTTGGGAAAACATTACAAGAAGGCCGGTTTGTGCGGACCGGGTCGCTTAATAAGCCTCCAAGCGTGTTGCGCAACGCGGCGTTAAGCCTGAAAACGAAGGGTTTATCAAATGGGATTGACCTGTCAAAACACATATCAAAAGCCTTAATGGACAATCCGTTAACTTGGATCTACCCCGGCGTGGAGCATGACCGCTTGTTCAAAGCGGAGTATAACCACCAGGGCGAAACAAGTACATGCGCGTCTTGCGACACTGAAAAGTTAGTCGTGCGATCGAGTCGAAGCGAAAATGACCCTAGAGTCCATCACGGCCTGATTGCATCTGGGAACCAAGTGATAAAGTGTGGCGATATCCGGGAGAAACTGCGAAGAGAGCTGAATGTTTTGTGCTTCGAGATGGAGGCGGCTGGGTTGATGGATAACTTTCCTTGTCTGGTGATCCGGGGCATCTGCGACTATGCGGATTCACACAAGAACAAGGATTGGCAGCCTTATGCAGCAATTACGGCAGCTGCGTATGCAAAGGAAATTTTATTAATTATACCTGCATCTACAGTAGTCAAGACAGATGCTACGAAAAATGCTATAGATGGCAAAAAAGGTTAGCCTGGCTTACACTATCTACTTACAATATCCACACGTACGAACTTCCCATTACGTCAATACAGTCTAGTTTAAATTTAACATAATCGTTACCAGCAGGGACGGGTGCCCACACTAACTTTGCTATTTTAGATCTAGCCACAGATTACCCCGCTAGTCTGTTGCCATGCGCTTCTCAAGCAGCATTTAATTCCTCTAATAAACGACATACGCCTTTGTGCTTTCCGGATACACGAACCGATGTCCTCACACAAATAAGAGAATGGGTTGCTGGACACCAGAAGTGCATCTTCTGGCTGAACGGCATGGCCGGGACGGGAAAATCCACCATCGCCCGAACTATCGCCACCGAATACTATGAGGGTGGACGACTTGGTGCAAGCTACTTCTTCTCTAGAGGCGGCGGAGATCTTGGTTCTTCACAAAAACTCTTCACAACAATTGCCACACAACTAGGAAGCAAGTCTCCCGACCTCAAGCGCTGCATCTACGAGGCTGTTATGAAGAACACTGATATTGGAGATCTTGGACTTGACTATCAGTGGAAACATCTGATTCTCGAACCTCTTTCTAAGGTGGAGGACAGTTCGCTTTCTTCGCCCCTAGTTCTCGTAATCGACGCCTTGGATGAGTGCGGTAATGAGGATGATATTCAGCTGGTTCTTCAACTCCTTGCCACTGCCGGGTCTTTGCAAAATGTTCGACTCCGTATCTTCGTTACCAGCAGACCGGAGACAGCGATTCGCTACGGGTTCGATGACATGCCGCAAGGTGCCCATCAGGATTTCATTCTCCACCAAATATCACCGGCCAAAATTGAGCACGATATGTTGATTATCTTCAAGAACAACCTTGAGAAGATTAGGCGAAAGTGTAAACTGCCTCCGGAATGGCCTGGAGAGGAGGGTATTAGAGATCTTGTTCGGAAGGCTGGCGGGTTACCAATCTATGCTTCGACGGCATGCCGTTTCGTTGGCGAGGATGCACGTTTGGCTGATTCGCGGCTAGCCCTCATTCTTCAGCATAATAACCACGCTCCGCCACCGGAGAAGAAGCTCGACGAGACTTACACCACTGTCCTAACCCACTCAGTATGTGCAGAATATGGTGAACAGGAGACTAAGAAGCTTCGCGAAAAGTTCGTCCAGATTGTTGGATCCATTATACTTCTCTTCGACACATTACCGGCTTTAAGTCTCGCTAAGATTCTTCAAACGTCGAAGGAGGAAATAGACCAGACTTTGACGCGTTTGTATTCCGTGTTGGATGTCCCAGAAGACCAAAACGTGAAAATACGTTTACTCCATCCCTCGTTTCGGGATTTTCTCCTTGACAACCGGAGATGCACGCATCTTCAGTTTTGGATCGATGAGAAATTAGCCCATCATCACCTATTTACAAGTTGCCTAATAGCAATGTCAAGTCACCTTCGACGCAATATATGCGATCTTCGATCCCCAGGAGCTCTTACGACTGAGGTGGATAGAATTGAACTGGATAAGCACATTCCTCTACACGTTCAGTATGCCTGTCGATTCTGGATCTATCATTTTCAACGGAGCAGTATTGATCCCTGCGACTATGACAAAATCCAGACATTCCTACAAGAGCATTTCCTCCATTGGCTTGAGGCTCTTGCATTAATCGAGTGTATATCAGATGCGGTTGTTATGGTGAAAATTCTAGATTCTATGCTCGCAGTAAGCGCTTTCTATAGAACTTCGTAGTATTAATGGCTAATCTACTCAGGTTGATACTAAAAGAAAAGCAGCTTCGTCGTTAAAGCTTAGATCCATAGCGAAATCTGCTCTTCCCCCATGGTTAAATGCGCAGAAAAACCTAACCACGCGAAGCAAACGTAAATCCACGCATTTTTCGGATCTACAAGCTTTGGTTTATGATGCAAAACGCTTTATCCTTAATAGCGCATCGATTATCGGAGCAGCACCTCTCCAAGCATACTGCTCGGCAATGATATTCAGCCCAAGGACAAGCGTTATCAAGAAAGTCTTTTGGGACCAGGTCCCAGTCTGGATCAAGCCTAGTCCGTGGGTTCAGGAAGACTGGGACTCATGTTTACAAGCGCTCGAGGGCCATTCTAATTGGGTCTCGTCAGTGGCATTCTCGCCGGACGGCAAGCTGGTGGCGTCAGGCTCGCGCGACAGCAAGGTCAGGCTCTGGGACGCCATTACGGGAAAGGCGCGAGGCGCGCTCGAGGGCCATTCTGACGGGGTCACGTCAGTGGCATTCTCCCCGGACGGCAAGCTGGTGGCGTCAGGCTCGGACGACAGGACGGTCAGGTTCTGGGACGCCGTTACGGGGAAGGCGCGAGGCACGCTCGAGGGTCATTCTCGTTGGGTCACGTCAGTGGCATTCTCGCCGGACGGCAAGCTGTTGGCGTCAGGCTCGGGCGACAGGACGGTCAGGCTCTGGAACGCCGCTACGGGAAAGGTGCAGGGCACGCTCGAGGGCCATTCTAACGGGGTCACGTCAGTGACATTCTCACCGGACGGCAAGCTAGTGGCGTCAGGCTCGCACGACAGGACGGTCAGGCTCTGGGAACCTACGGGAAAGGCGCGGGGCACGCTCGAGGGCCACTCTGACTCGGTCATGTCAGTGGCATTCTCGCCGGACGGCAAGCTGTTGGCGTCAGGCTCGAACGACAGGGCGGTCATGCTCTGGGACGCCGCTACGGGAAAGGCGCGGGGCACGCTCGAGGGCCATTCTATTCCTTAGATCGGCTATGAAAATCCTCGAGCGTAGATGTGTGAGGGGATAGGCAAAATTCTTGGGGTGTAGACTTCTTGAGGTCTTGGCACTATTCTCTCAGTGGACTTATTTCTCTTATATCCAGAACTTGTGGCTGGTTCGAATTCGTAGACGTCGCCGGTGAGGAGCATCGCCGCAGGGTTTCGGCTGGCAGTGACAGCGCGCTCTTGACTGGGGCGGTAGTCGCGCGGCAGGCCGCTTTACGGTGACTTTACTGGGTCAGTTTTACCGGGAGCTCGCACGGAGCGCGGAAAGGGCATCGCCACGGGGTCTCGTGCTGGCAGGGACAGCAATTGCTCGTACTGCCGGTAGTCGACGGGCAGGCCGCTCTTACGGTGACTGCACTGGTTAACTTACCGGGAGTCTCGCGCGGGAGGCGGGGAGGGCATCGCCGCAGGGTCTCGTGACTAGCACAACAGCCCGCTCGGACTACGGTGGTCGAACGGCAGGCCGTTGCTCTTCGGTTGACTGCGCTGTTTAATCTTACCGGAAGCTCGCACGGGACGGGGAAAGGGCATCGCGCAGGGTCTGGGACTGGCACCCCAGCATGCTCGGACTGCGACGGTCGAACGGCAGGTCGCTCTTTACGGTGCTGTACTGTGTTTCGTCTTACCGGGATCTCGCCGGGGGGCGAGAAGGGCATCGCCGCAGGGTCTCGATGGCTGGCACGACAGCACGCTCGGACTGGCGGTGGTTCGAACGGCAGGCCGGCTTTTATGGTGATTTGCACTGGGTTCTTCTTACCGGGAAGCTCGCCCGGAGCGGGGACGGGGCATCGCCGCAGGTTTCGGACTGGCACCGACAGCGCCCTCGGACTGCGGTGGTCGGAACGGGCAGGCCGCTCTTACGGTGACTGCACTTGGTAGTTCTTACCGGGGAGCTCGCACGGGGCGGCGGAAGGGGCATGCCAAGGGTCTGGACTGGCGGACAGCGCGCTCGGACTGCGTGATCGAACGGCAGGCCTGATTTTACGGTGGCTGGACTCGGCTCAGTCTCTTACCGGGGAGCTCGCACGGAGGCGCGGAAAGGGCATGGCGGCGGGTCTCGGACTGGCACAACAGCAGGCTCGGACTTGCGGTGATCGCACGCCGGCCGACTCTTACGGTGGCTGTACTTGGTTGGTCTTTACCGGGGGCTCGCACGGGTCGCGGAAAGGGGCATCCAGGGTCTCGGACTGGCGGACAGCGCGCTCTGGATTGCGGTGATTGAACGGGCGGCCGGCTCTTACGGGTGGCTGCACTGGGCTCAGGTTTACCGGGAAGCTCGCCCGGGGCGCGGTAAAGGTCATCGCCTCGGGTCTCGGACTGGGCCCAACAGCAGGCTCGGCCTGAGGTGATCGACGCCAGGCCGCTTTTACGGGTGACCTGTACTGGGTTG